>NW_008650841.1:0-49868 GCF_000695815.1 Acanthisitta chloris
TGTCATATTTTGTTTATTAAGTTTAAAGTTTCTCACTTCATGAAGAGAGGAAAAAGATGTGTTCTCTCAATGTCATACTGGATGATATCATGAGCACTACATGTGACAAGGTGGGTTGTAGCCTGGGAAGTAGAGCACAGCAAACCACTGACAGCTTTATCAATTTCCTAATCTGGCATTTGAGGTCATCTTTGGGGCCTCAGGCTCTAAAGAAACAGCATTAAATGTCTTCCAAAGCACCAGAGGTCTCTATAAAGTGCAGTTGTATATTAAAATCCAGTTTTGCATAGTCATCACGATGTGACTGATATTCAGGGTTTGTCACTTACAAGTCTAGAATATCATTAACAAAAGCACCAAAACATTTCAGGCTTTGTCTTCTAATTTCAATTCATCTTTGATAAAATTTCTTAGATGTTGACAGAATGAGAGAAACAAGACTGTCTTCTTGTCTCATTTTTCTCTTTGGAAGTACATTAACACAACATCATAAAAAGGTTGAATCACTATTTCTTGATGCAGGTAGGGGCCTCTGGCAGTAAAAGCACATATTTCTTCTCCAGAATACTAAGCAGTTATTGAACAGGCAGCTAAAACAGACCCAGGTCATGGAGACAAACATCTCATACAGCATCCACTGAGACAGAAAAGGGGTAGGATGTGGAAGTGCTAATACAAGCCATGTGAGAAACTTTGTAGATACAAAAACTATCGTATCTACCAAAAAAGAGATCACAGATGATAGATTTGAAAACTCATTAAAACCTCTGTATATACAAAAACTTACAGCATTTTGAAGAACTCATTTAAATGTTTTATTTCTCATCTGACTATCTATATAGCATCCAGAATTTATAATATTTGAGAAGAAGTGCATCATATCAAACTGATACTGTATCACTCTGTGGCAACCTGTTTATCAGAAGAAAATGCTCTCCATTCAAATAATGTGTTTTTGTGGTTTTTCTGTTTGCATGTGTTGTTTTGTTGCCTTTTTTTTCTTAAAATAGGTTTCCCACAAAAAACCTTCACCGAGTCAGTTCAGTAACTGGAAAGTTATTTGGCAATGGTATTTGGGCAATGATCACACCTCAGAAGGAAGTAATTCTCAACCTGAAGTTAGAAGATAAAAGTCACATTAAACCAATTAGAGCAACTGTTATGCAACTGGCAGATACTGTGCTGCTTGGCGCAACACTAGTTGGTTGATTTATCAAGAAAGATTAGAGTTCACTAAGCACAGTTCAGATAAGTGATAGCTGAGGGGCATGACAACTTTTTGAGTAATCTAGCCATGAAGGGAAAAAGGATTACAGAAAAAAAAAAAGCAAACCAGCTCTAGTGAAATACACAGACAACAGTGTAGTCTATCAATTACAGTGATAGAAACCCTACTGCTTAAAATATTTACAAGAAATGTGAAGCAGAGATTGGGAAAGACATGGCAGATTGGGAAGAAAGAAGAGAGAAGGGGTTAATTATTCAGCCTCATTAAATATTTCATCAGAAGCAGCAAACTATCATGGCCTGGGCATTTCCTTTTTCATTAGAGTGCTTTTTAATATTGACATCCAACCAATTATGTTCAAACTAATTCCCAGAATACTGTGAGAATGTAGCTACTTTCAGAAGTTTTTTCCAGATTAATGAACTGCATTATTTTTTCATTAGAAGCTCCACTGTGCTCTGAGACATACAAAGTGGGGAACAGAAAACCACCCTGAACAGAACATATTCTCCAAAAAGCCCTTGGCTTTCTTAATGAGTTTCTATCTTCAGGGAGCCTTCTTCATCTTGACTTTAAAAATTCAAAACCAAAAGCAATATTTCTACTTCAAGTGGACTCCTCCATTATAAGCAACTGCAACAAATTAGATGAACTCTCTGTCTGGTAGCTCCAGATGCAGGTGAAGTGATATAACACAAAAGTTAGGGTGGTTTTTTTAATTGCCATGATGTCTTTTATGCTTTACACTCCAATTTTTATATATATACTGAGCATGATGCCATATGGTATGGAATATCCCTTTGGTCAGTTTGGGTCACCTGTTCCAGCTGTGTCTCCTACCAACTTCCCATGCACCTCCAGCTTCCTTGCCAATGTGGCAGTACAGAAAGCAGAAAAGGCTTTGGCTCTGTGAAAGCTCTGCTCAGCAATAACAAAAACATCTTGGTATTATCAATCCTGTGCTCAGCACAAATCCAAAACACAGCCACATACTAGCCACTGTGAAGAAAGTTAACTCTACCCCAGCCCAAACCAGCACACTAGGTTAAACTAGGTTAACATTCTGAAGACTTAGTATGCCTTTGCTAATGATAGCTTGTTTGTTTTTATGTAGTTTCAATGAAAAAAAAGCTAACAAAAAGGCAGTATCTTATCTGAGTCACTATACAGAAAGCAGGGCATCTTTTTTCATGGCTTCTTAATACATTTTGCCTTTTCTTTCCAGAATAACTTTCTCTGGTAACATGTACATGAAAGGTGATGAATGTCTGTACTAAATCCAAAAGAAATTGCAACACTGAATTGCATTAGGAACTGATATAGGCATGACAAGACTGAAAACTCATTCTTGACTCTTCTTTTAATATTTTTCTTTAATTAAGTTGCACCTTCTTCATCTCAATCTCTCCTTAATTCTGTGTTTTGTTAATAACTGCCTGCCACAAGGAGTACCACTCATCACTCTTAGGGCATTGGATACAGACTATGTACACCATACATAGTATAATTTACAACTTTCTGGATAAGTGTTTCACTCTCTGGCAAACAATATTTTTTGAAAGATATGGGCATATATACTGAAGATTGCCTTCAGAGAGGTTATTAGTTCAGAAGGCATATATACAACCTTTGTAAAAGTTACATAAGCTACTTAATAAGCAAATTATCTATTAACATTTTTCTTAAAATGGCTAACATCCACAATAGCATTTATATATGTCCAGTACCAATATGCCATTTCCTCTGAAACACAGGTTCACTGTTTTGCTTGAAGTCTCATAATAATGCAAAATATTTCTCATTGACATGAGCACACCTATATTCTATTTCTTTAATGAGAATGATGAAGACATTATGTAAGCAACACATTGTCACTCTGAGAGCCTTTTTTTTCTGCTTGCATGGCAATAATTTTTAGTTCACTGAATTGTTACTCCATTTCTAATCAGCAATGTCCCTTTATATGTGAATTTTCAGCAAAACACACCTATTTTGGAAGACTTACTTCTGTAACCAACAAGTGAAATCTTTACTACTCAATTTTGGCTTTTTTTAGACCCTTATCTTTAAAGACTGTTACTTTCCTGTCAAGAGAAAAACTCAACAAAACACTGTTCAGTTGAGACTATGAAGCATATAATCTAGAAAATTCAGTATTTATATATACATATATATATATAAAGGGAAGGCATTTACTACATCACATCGTCAGAGCAATAAAATTAGCTTCTTGCAGAGTTAGGATAAGAAAATGACAAAAGTGATGCTATCTCAAAAAACCAAGTTGTCTTATAGTCATATAAAAAAATCACCATTTTAGAGTTACTTCCATCACATGTAATTGGCAGTATATCTGATAGAATAGCTTAAATCTGTACTCTGATAAAAACCCCACCAAGACCCAGTTATAATCAGTATATATGCTCATCATCTGGACTTTTTCCATAAAGCTTTTAGAGTGTATTTAACACATAGGGATAGAAAATGAAGTATTTATCACTAGTAAATATGTAAGTCAACTATACAAATCTGTCATGGTATGCACTTTGTGGAGTTTCAGAGAACTCACTTTTTTACAGCACAGCTTGTAGAAGTCTCAAGCAGCTCCCTACAAAGATGTGGCAGTATAGCGTAGAAAATAACCTGAATTTCCTAGTTTTATGGTTCAGGTACCCAAACTACTCCCAAGGTGTTGACATTCATATATCAAGTTGAAATATGGAGAGCCACGAGTCATTCATCCACGTCAAGTTAAAGACTACAAATCTTCCTTGCATGCTCAATTACTTTATCACTCTCCTTCCTCTTCCATTCATTACCTTCTGCATGGTACCAGGCATGTCTTAAAGGAATGAGTTGGTCTTTCCAATGCTGCCATCTAAAAAGCAATGCTGACTGTGAATTTCATTTATGTTTGAAAAAAAAAAAAAAAGAACCTTCAATGACAGCCTTCAAAGTATGCCTCTTAAATAGTAAGCTCAGCAGCAGTGAAGCTGGTATTCCTAAAAAGGAGTTAATTGCATATATAAAAAATAAATTTCTGTTATTAGATGTGACCACAAATTTAAGCTGTGCCACTGTTCTAGTCAGGAAGAAAATGACAACTTAGACAACCTATTATTATATCTATTTTAAAGTAGTGCTGTTAGAACCACACAGCATTGTTCATCAGTGTTTTCAGACCATCACATATATATCACACATGCAAGGATGCACACACAGCTATATGTACTGTTGGAAATATTGCAGGAAAATAGCTTCCAGATAGAGTAATTAGAAAACTTATGCTAGTTCAAAAATGCCCATATCTCTCTGTTCATACAGCAATTTACTCCTTATCTCAGCTCCCTAACTTTTCCAATCTGACAATATATTTTAAATATTTGTATTCAACAGTAAAAAAGCCACTGGGTTTTTGCCCCATGCTTTCCATATTTGCATTCTCCACTCATGTTTACTCCTTTCTTCCTGTCTCCCAAATGTCCTAGCCTCTTCCATCATCCTGCTTGCATATGCTAAGTACTACAAGTGTGCTAAGCATTGGTTTCTTGGATGCTGTCAGATAACTATCAAAAATCACAAGACTCAAAGTTTCTTCTCTTCTGTTTTTGCACAGATCTACAGAAAACTATACTCATGTAAATGTCATTTTACAGGTGAGCAAACAGATTCCTGATGACACCACTAAAGCCACTTCTAGAGCTGAGACTGGATTCAAGATCCATGTCCCTTAGTAGCTTATAATGCAAATTTCGCAAATAAGGTTTGATGTTCCCTGCTGCAAGATGTAGCAGTCTTGCTGTAACTGTAATGGCTTTTTCCCCTCCTCCCCCATGTCCTCCTCCAATCCAGGAATTCTTTTGACTGAAAATCACAACAAAATGAAGTAAAGCAGAATAAAACGGGACAAAATTCATCACAATGTATACTTGATTAAACCACCAGTAGAAAACTGCAAAACAAGCAAAACTTTACATAACATGAGTGATCTTTTAGAATAATCAAGCACATTCATATCAAATTTAAACCAAGAGTTTTGCTACACACAAACAGAAGGATGACTGGCAAATCTGTGAATGTGGAAATGCTAAGTAACATTCAGAAACATTCCACTTACTACTGAAGACATCTTCTCTCAACAATGAATTCTGGAACTACTACACAGACAATCCACTTTCCAAGGTTTTTCATAACACGATTTTCCTATGAAAATAATTTTATCCTCTGCTATCCTCTAGTATGGCATCTTGGTATCAGCTAGTTGAACTACTTGACAATATTGGAATGTTCTTTTAGAATGTTAATAATTTATCTTCATATCTTTGTAAACAGCATCTTTAACAAGTCTTAATTACGTTGTTTTGTATAAAGCTGTGGTACATGGGAACACCAGCAAATGAAGTGAATTCAATTGTGCTAGGCACTGTACAAACACAAGTCATTATAAAACAATCTCTCTCTGTTCTATTCTTTCTTTCTCTAATGGCTTGGTGGTAAAATAGCTATTCCCCAGCACACATAAGGAGAATTATATTATTGTTCACTAATATAAACATTTTATTTTGCATAATACAGGAGGTGGAAAGTAATTACGTCTCTCATTAAGAAACTTCTCATTGGATTAGCAGATGTCATCAATCTTTAAAATGTTTAAGTATGTCTCATTACATCAGAAACCATTTCCAATTAATATCCTCAAACTCATTTTGTGTAATATAAATGGAATACACAAAACAATCCCTTATTATCTCTTTCCCACTCAAAATACCTATGGAAAACTCTTACCAGTATTTGGACATTTGAAAGCTTCCTGTGTTTCTAGTAACACTATGCACAAAGGATTACACAAGAAACCTTCACTTGAGCCAGTCAATAAGGGCTCCATCTAATGCCACTCCTTCCCTGAATCCATGCAAATATACCAGGTGTCCCTTCTCTATTCCACAGATATAAACCCACTAAAACAATCTTGGCAATGCACACAAAATACAGAAAGCAAATTTAAAAAAACCTCGCTACCATGGTCTAGTCAACCACACTGAAATGTCAACCAATGTCAACCACACTGAAAAATCACAGTGCTAACTAATGCTGAGAATGTGCCAATTGCTACAGTAATGTCTGTTGGATTTTGTGTGAAATCCCAGACTGATGTGTTTAATGCTGTACAGCATTTGGATGAAAATGGTAAACAATGGAATTTCTAGAGGAGAATAATTTGTGCTAGTAGTAGCAAAACTGCTTACATTAACTTTTGACTAAGTTTTAATATCCACTACAATACAGTTATTTTAATGGTGATCATTTAGCAAAACTTCTACCCAATAATGTGATTTTTTAGGGTTTCTGTATATGTTTGTCTCTTCCAATTCTTCTATTATTTTTAGTAACAACATGGTTTTTTTGCCTCACTAGACAGAAACAGACATAAAAAGAAAGAAGAATCCATAAACAGAACCTAAGTCAATGCTACTGCTGCCTCCCATTGTAGGCTCTGCCAGCCTTCAATTATGCAGCACCTTCTCTGAGGCACTACACAAAGCCATCAGATCTTCAACTTTTGTCACTAAGAATTTAGTCACATCCCTGCCCACCTAAGGAATCCACCACTTTTTTCAACTTCACTAGTCTAAGAAAGAGAAAGAGAGATTTTGAGATGCCCCAACCCTGGTGGTGTTCAAAGCCAAGCTGGATGAGGCCCTGAGCAAACTGGTCTAGTGGGGAGGTGTCCCTGCCCATAGTAGGGGGTTTGGGACTAGATGATCTGTAAGGTCCATTCCAACCCCTGAAATTCTATGATTCTATGATTTGACTGAACATGCATCCAGAACAAGGGTCTTTCAGCCATCTTACAAGGAGAAAACTTGTTTGTGGACAGATCAGAGAAGAATATAAGGAAAGAAAAAAAGACACACAATGAATTTTGAATGAAGGACATAACAGGATATAAATATATATATTGTCCTTTACCCCAGAAATTACTTTCTTACAATCCATAGAGTAGTACACAAGTTAATTTATACCATGGCAAATTTTACCTCAAAATATAGATTACTACTCATCTTTGATAATACTATACATTATGGTAATTGGGCTATTAAATCTGGAGTTATCATGTTAAAAAATACACACTTCTGACATCTGAACAGCTGAGTGGATGAGCAGGACAAAAGATGACATTGGCATCAGGTGGAGTAGGGAACTGTAAAGTTAAACCCTGGTTTCTAAGGTATTGAAAAACCTGCATTAATCCAACACTGGAGCACCCAGTCTGCTGAGCAAAACAACCCATAGCTTTTGAGGTAGTATTTTATTCCAGCACCCCTATAAGCTGAGTTAGAATAAGCACTCCAGAGTACTTGCTAAAAACCAATTCAGATATTCTCCAATAGCAGTACAAAATTATCAACTACCATTTTCCACTTTTCTGACAGCTTCCAAATGCTATCCTACAAGTGAAGTCAACCATTAGCCCAGCATACAGCACTTGTTCATCTTAACTAGAGGCTTATAATATCAGCCACACTTTTTTTCTATTTTCCTATTTCAAAAAAGGCAAAGTAACTGCATAAGAAAAAGAATTTCAGCAGCACAACATTTTTCTCCAAACATTTAAATATTTACTCTGATTTTGTTAAATAAGAACAGATTACTAAACAACATTTATAAATAACTTCCTTAAAGCAACCATTTTCTGCATCTCTGCCAAATGTTTTGTTGCCAGGCTGCACTACAAACCTTTTGCATTTATCAAAGACTTAATACACGCTTAGCACAATTTTTGTTGAGTAAAAAATCTGAACGGATATTTTATAAATGAGGGCAAAGAGCAATAGTGATGAACATGCCTAATGAAAATGAAAATTTCTTTATTGAAGTCATAGACAGACAAGCCCCATTTGACTACATAAAAGTCAGATTTAACTGGGAGACAGACAGTAAACAGTGTGGTTGCTTAGGCGCAATTACAAAATGCAATAGAAGTGATAAATTCTAATTAATATGAATTTATGCAGGGCATATGTAACCAACACTTAATCACGTTCCATCCTGGAGGATCAATTATATTTTAAATCAGTGAGGTAACGGTAAATTCTCTTTAGGACATTTTGCTTGAATAATTTTGATTCTTTGAAAAGGTGATGAAATGCAGTTTTTACCATTCCTTTTATCTTATTCTGTAACCAAAGACCTAAGAATCAAAAAGATGAATCCTCAAAAACACTTTTCAGATTGACAGTTTAATAATCTTGACCAGCCTCTCTCCTCAAGGATGTGCAGGTACCAGCTCAAGTTCACCATGCCATAACTAGAGCTTTAGTTTCCCTTGAAGAGGTCCTCATTGCTCTCTTTCATCATCACATGTGAATTCCCTTCCTGACAGTCAGGCCTCAAGATAAAACGTCTTTTCCTCATTTAGCATTTTCCCTAGGTCTTCACATCTAATCCTCCTCTTCAGATCATTTCTTCATAATCTCTTTAAAATCAGGAGTTTCCTAGTTACTGACACAGACTTATCTGTCTCTGGTCTCAAGTTGCAATTACTGCAAAAAGTCTACTCTGGTTTTGATTTTAAAAAAAAAAAAAAAAAAAAAGAAAAAAAAGAAATACTGAAACAAATGGGGAATTTTCAGCTATATAATAGGACAGCTTCAACAAACAAGGTACCTTGAAAGGTAAGTGCTTTACCAAAGGTCTGGTTAGGTAATTTTTCTCTCTCCCTCTTGCCTTGCAATCATTCCTGTCAGTATGTATTAAGGTACATTTTGAAATGCCTGCTGGACTGCCAGTCCTAGGAAGGACTTCTGACCTCCTCAGGCATTAATATGAGAGAGAGAAACACTCAGTGCAGTGAAAATAAGGACAGTCCTAGGGTCATATATAGGGAAAATAAAATAAAGACCTTTTATTCAGTGATTTTATGGGTTTAAGGCACCAAGGGCGTTCAAAGAGCAATTTCAGAAAAAGTGTTGAAAACCCTTCTCTTTCTAATTTCACTTGTGGCACCAAACTACTTTAAAAATAGATTTGGGCCTTAGAATGTCAGACCCGACAAGGACGCGATGGTACAGATGTCTTTGTTCTTCACTGTGAGTAAGCAGGAAATCGAGTGGTTAAAAATCAGGGAAATGTTGAGACCCAAGCTCATATCAAGCAGTGAAGAAGCATGGTGTGGTTACAAGATCCCACAGTAACAGCTTGAAACAGCAAAAATATTTATTCATAGGGTATTGAGGTGAAGTAGCAGGCCTTTGTGCAGTCCTCTTTCCAAGGCAATGGAACAAAAGAAAATCGCACAGAGATGCTGCTGCCTGAAAAAGTTCAGAAAGTGATTAAGGAGAGCTCTTGTACTGCAGAGCTTGCAACACCCCTCTGGTCCCAATGGAAACCACTTGGCACACTGATTTTGCTCAGGGCCTCCACTACCCCAAGAGTACCTGTGCTCTTCGGTATGTTGCCTACGCCTGTATTATTGCCTTTCCCCTGATTCTCAACTGCATCAAAGGTTGAACAAGTTATCATCTAAGGACCAATTCTCACATCCTGAGACACAACAAAAGCGTGAAAATATAGATACTTAATTGTTCTCTTCAGGAAACAATGACTTTTATTTCCACTTTAATTTTTAAAAGGCACTGTTACCCACAGAAAGCCTATTTCAAGTTCTACCTTAGTTAAAGAGAAGGGGGAAATGTTCAGCTGCAATTGTGACACAGAAGACCGAGTATTGATATCACACAATTGCAGATAGCTCAAATAATTCTGTAGAGCTATACCTAGCTATACTATCCACAATCTGATCAATACTCTCTAAACAGATAATGACGGCAAAGGCACTGCTTCCTGGATTTTTTCTTATGACTTCCTCTGTTCCAGAGATATTAATCCAATGCTGCATCTTCCATTTCAAAAGTGTAATGTGCATTACTTCAAGCTGTTGGAAGATGCCGTTTTATAGTGTGATTGAACCTTGCTGATATTGTGCAGTTCTTCGGTAATTATATTAGTACCTGTAGGCACGCATTACACCCAACCCTGAGAGCACATCACAGATCACCTTGTCAGTTGATTTAACAAAAACAAATGAAGCACAGGGTAGAAAGAAGTAAAGGAGAGTTCTGGCATGGCAAGAAATGTCTGTGCTTAGTCAGTTGTGTACAGAAATGGCATATGTATGTACTGCATCATGAAAGATATGCATCTTCTTGTTTGAAAAAGTGAAAACTGTATGGCATTCTATTTAGGAATCAGCAGCCATCACATTGTTCACAGCAAAACTTAGAGATAAATCAACATCTTAGCCTATTGTGGGCAGTATAAACAAGATTATAAGCTGTCTTTGAATATGAAAATCACAAAATGGGTAAGGTTGGAAGGGACCACACTGGGTTATCTGGTCCAACCTCCCTGCTCAAGTAGGGTCATCCTAGAGTACATTGGTTCTTTAATATCTCCAGTGAGGGAGACTCTACAACCTCTCTGGGCAATCCATTCCAGTGCACAGTCACTCACACAGTAATGAAGTTCTTCTTTGTATTCAAGTGGAACTTCCTGTGCATCAGTTCCTGCCCATTGCCTCTAGTTTTATTGCTTGGCACCACTGAGAAGAGCCTGCCCAGCTTCATCCTCTTGACACCTTCCCTTCAAATACTTACAGATGTTGATGACTCCTCAACATTGATGAGGTCTCTTCTTAAGACTGAACTGGCCCAACTCTCTTGAAGTTCTTCTTTGTATTCAAGTGGAACTTCCTGTGCATCAGTTCCTGCCCATTGCCTCTAGTTTTATTGCTTGGCACCACTGAGAAGAGCCTGCCCAGCTTCATCCTCTTGACACCTTCCCTTCAAATACTTACAGATGTTGATGACTCCTCAACATTGATGAGGTCTCTTCTTAAGACTGAACTGGCCCAACTCTCTCAGCCTTTCCTTGTAAGAAGGATGCTCCAGGTCCTTAATCAACTTTGTTGCCCTACACTGCATCTGCTCCAGGAGCTTCATGTCTCTCTGGTACTGCAGAGCCGAGAACTGGACACGGCACTCTAGATGTGGCCTCATTAGGGCTGAGTAGAGGGGCAGAATCAGCTCCCTCGAACTGTTGCAAATGCTCTTCCTAATGTAACACAGGATATCATTGATCTTCTTCGCTCCCATGGAACACTAGTGGCCCACGGACAGCTTGTTGTCTGCCAGGACCCTCAGGTCCTTCTCTGCAGAGCTGCTTTCCAGCCTGCACTGGTGCATGGGGTTATTTGTCTCCAAGTGCAGGACCCTGCATTAGGCTTTGCTGAATTTCATATGGTTCTTCTCTGCCCATCTCTCCAATCTGTCAAGGTCCTCCTGAAAAGCTGCATAGCACTCTAGGGTATCAGCCGTTCCTCCTATCTTTATGTCATCAGTAAACTGGCTGAAGAGTCATTTCTGTCCCTTCATCCAAGTCACTGATGAATAAGTTAAACAACACTGGACACAGTATTGAACCTTGGAGAATACCACTAGTGACAGGCCTCAAACTAGACCTTGTGGCACTGATTATGACCCTCTGGGATCTGCCATTGAGTCAGTTCTCAATTCACCTCACTGTCCACACTTCATGAGTTTGCCTATGAGGATGTTGTGAGAGACGGTGTCAAAAGCCTTGTTAAAGTCGAGGTAGACAATATCCACTGCTCTCTCCTCATCCATCGAGGTAGCTGTTTCATTAAAGAAGGTAATCAGGTTGTCCAAGCATGATTTACCTTTAGTGGATACATGTTGACTACTCCTGATCACCTTGTCATCCATGTGGATAAAGATGGCCTCCAGAATGAGGCACTCTATCACCTTTCCAGGGAATAAGGTGAGCCTGACTAGTTGGTAGTTCCCTGGGTCCTCCTTCTTGCCCTGTTTGAAGACAGGGGTGACATTAGCTTTCTTCTGCTCCTCGGACACCTCTGCTAATCACCACAACTTTACAAAGCTGATTGCAAGGAGCGTAGCTATGCTGTCCTCCAAGTCTCTCAGCACTCGTGAATGCATCCTATCAGGGCCCATGGACTTGTGGATGTCAAGTTTGCTTAGATGTTCTCTAACCCAATCCTCCTTGACCAAATGAAAGTCTTCCTTTCAACATTTCTTTACCCTGGTTTCTTGGGTCAGAGAGTCCTGAGGGCTGGACTTGTCAGTGAAGACCAATATAAAGAAGGCATTCAGTAAATCTGCCTTCTCTGCATCCTCTGTTACCAGGGTCCCCCTTCCATTTAGTAACAGGTCCACATTATCCTTTGTTTTCCTTTTGTTATCGATGTATTTGGAAAAGACCTTCTTGTCCTTGACATCCTTGGCCAGATTTAATTCCAGATGGGCCCTGGCCTTCCTTGTCTCGTTCCTACTTACTCTGACAACCTCTCTATATTCATCCCAAGGGGCCTGACCCTGCATCCGCCTCCTGCGTGTTGCCTGCTTCCGCTTGTATAGTGACAGGAGCTCTTTATTAATCCATGCAGGTCTCTTGCCCCCTTTGTCTGATCTTTTTGCTAATCAGCATGCATTATTCTTGAGCTTGGAGGAAGCAACCCTCTATATCAACAACTGTCTTGGACCTCTCTTCCCTGCAGGGCCTGCTCCCATGGGATTCTTCCAAGATCCCCGAAGAGGCTTAAGTTAACTCTGCTAAAGTTCATGGCTGTAATCTTGCTGCCCTGCTTTCTCCTCACCAAATACTGAACTCCACAATCTCATGGTCACTATGGCCGAGGTTGCCCCCCATCCTTCACATTTCCAACAAGGCTTTCCCCATTTGTTAGTATCAGGTAAAGCAGCACCCCATTCCTTGTGGGATCCTCCACTACCTGTGGAGAATTTGTCATCAACGCTTTCCAAGAACCTCCTGGAAAGTTTGTGTTTCACTGTGTTGCTACTCCAGCAGACATTAGAGTAGTTAAGGCCCCTTACAAGAACAAGTGCCTGTGACTTTGAGGCCGCTTCTACCTGCTTGTAGAAGGCCTCATGCAATTCCTCCTTATCATAGAATCATAGAACCAAGCAGGCTGGAAGAGATCAAAGTCATCGAGTCCAACCCTTGATCAGGCAGCCTGTAGCAAACACCCACAACAGTGTCACTCTTACCAGTCAACTGTTATACCCTCAGCCATAGCTCTCAACTTGCTCATCATTCACCCCAAGATGCTTGGATACATTCCAAGTGTTGCCTCACATGGAGGGCAACTCCACCACCACACCTTCCAGATTCATCTCTCCTAAGCAGCTTTGTGACAGCATTCCAGTCATGCAAGCTATCCCACCACATTTCTGTAATTGCAATGAGGCCAAAGGCCTGTGACTGCACACTGATCTCTAGTTTCTCCTGTTTGCTCCTCACACCTTGTACGTTGGTGTACAGTCACTTTATAGAAGTATTTGATTGTGCCAATATCCCAGTAGGGGTGCAAAGGGATGCCATAGCACTGTCTTGTGGTTACATCTTAGGCTGCTCATGCCTGCTTTAATTATTCCCTCTTAAGACTCCTTTTGTTACTACGGTGGTGGCTATAGTTCCCCCCTTCCCATATCTTATCTCTTTTGAGCCTGGCGCTCTCTCCATCCCCCTTCAAATGTAGTTTAAAGCTCTCTCAACAAGCCCTGCTAACTCCTGAGCTAAGACCCATTTTCCCCCTTTGAGATAGGTGGACCTCATTTGCTGCCAAGCAGGCTTGGTGTTGTATTAACTGATCCATGACCAAAAAAACCAATATCACTCTAAAAATAAAATAAACTTGACAATAACATTTATCAAGAGTTGACACAAGCAGTTTTTCTAAATTGTGCACATAGATACTTACTTATTTTTATTGTGCATATATAGAAATAATTCAATAATATTCAACAAAATTAGAAAGCAATTCAAAATAGTTAAGATAGAATATGAACAAAATTTAAAACATTTCAGGAACTTACAGAAGTTCAATGTAGCAGTGTAGATCCTGACCCAAACAACTATTCATTGCAAATGAAATCAGTAGAATCAGAGAAAGGCAGTTACTGATGAACAAAGCAAGTCATTAAAAATATTTTTCAACCTGAAAGGTTCAATGCTTGGCCATATGTGTCTACCTCACATCAACAATCATCACCCCTTAGTACCATCACTTCTCTTCCATAGGTTGCTAAATGCTGATGGTTCTCTAGCTCAGCTCATCAAGCAGACACACATCATGACACAGCTCTGGGAATCTAGCTGTTTCATCACTTTGCTTGAGTTTATGTTAAAAAAGCCAAAGTGGCTTTTCCAGTGACCACACAAAATGAACCAGATGTGTATTTATAACTGAATCAAATGCATAAACCTGGTCTGCATGATATGGAATGAGAATGTTCAGTAAGAAACCCAGTTTGAACTCTAGTAACTATGATCAACTATGTTCACTTAAATGCCATTCAAAACTCTGAAGGTCCATTAAACACACCCATTCTCACAAGAGACCAAAAAAAGCTACAAAAGCCAAAACCTCAAAGCAGTTTCAGTTGGAGAAGTAAAAATTGCTTAGTGATGGCATCCATATCACAGGATGGTGGAGACCAGAAGGGACCTCTGGAGATCATTTTTAGTTCAATCTCCCTGCCAAAAGCAGATTGTTCACAACACTGTCCATGCTGAGCCAAAGATAATTAAATCCACAAATGGTTAAACTGAATATTGCAAAAACCTCTGATTTTTATGGCAGTAGACAGGAGGATGGTAGTAAACAGGAAGTCATGACCCCTGAAAGGTCTTCATAAGTTGGAAGCAAACACTTGAAATTGGAATGAGAAGAACACTCCTACCCTCCACAGCAACAACAACAAAAAACCAAACAACATGAACAAAATACTAAGCCCTGAAAACAAAAGGGGAAAAAAAGAAACTATTATTCTACAGGAGAACCAAGGCCTCAACTCAAACCTCAAATCATTGTAGATTATTGTCAAGACCATCCTTAAGAAAACACAATGCAGTAAAGCAGTATGGAAGACATGGAGTAGCATATATCAAGGCATTATTTAAAAAAGCTTTAGAAACAAAACCAAGACAGATGCAAGACATAAACAGCACTTAGAAAAGCTGATGACAGACAAAATTCAATACAAAAATAGCTTGGTTCTCAAAAAATTGACATAACAGGTCCCAAAAGGCATAAAATCAAGTTGATTTCCTAGACAAAGTCTCAGCCACACATTCCCCTGACCTGTCTCCTTCACAGAAGGAGAATTGCCATCTGAATTGCATGAGCTCACTACTGTTCAGTTTTATTATTCCCTCTGATACTTTAGCTGAACTTTATACATCCCATACTAGATGTCCCTTCAGATCACTGACCAGCAATCCTCAAGGGGGAAAACAAAAATTCTATAAACAGCTAATAAAAACAATGCAAAGATTTAATTTGAAGCCAAACACAGATGCACTGTCTTATTCCCTGCATCTTGCCATTCACCATTTGAAAAGAGCCACTCTTGTTTTTCATGACTTGTTTTTCATCATGTTAGGTCTTATTCCCTGCATCTTGCCATTCATCATTTGAAAAGAGCCACTCTTGCTTTTCATGACTTGTTTTTCATCATGTTATCATCAAGTCACTGATGTGCCTGCAATATTCCTTATTGCAGACAGAACAGAGGAGAGAGGTCACAGAAAGAAAGCTGAAAGGAAGAACTAGCTCTTCATCAGGCAAAGTAATTAGATCATACCTATTCTAAACAAAAGTTTCTTAAGAGGTGTCTTTACCAGGAAGGGAGAAAAGGGGGAGGAAAGAAAAGCCCATCCCATTTTCCTCTTGCTGGTATAACTGACACAACTTCAGAGCACATGTACTATGTGCAAAGTAAGTAAAGTCCATGGCAAATTAACAGCTCATGTTCTTAAGTATTAGTTAACTAGAATTGTTATTATCCTCAACCTATGTTACTATCTTAACATTCTTAAATACAATCTGTTAAACTGTTAAATGGAGACATAATAAAATGCTGGAGAGTTTATTCTACTGATGCCTAGCAACTTAGGGTAAAAGTAAAAAGTGTTGTGAAAGTGCTGTATTATTACTGTGCTTTTGCATAAACCTGTGCATGTATTTCATCTCTTTTTAAGCATGTGCTGAACATGTACAAATCTGTAATGGAACTGAAAACCATGTTTTTAATTTGTCGGTGGTTCAAAAGGGAAAAAAAAGGGCCACTGTCATTGTGCAACCCATCTTTCAGTCAGAAGTGAAAGTCGCAAAGGATTTTCCCTTCTTCAGATTTCTCTTTCTAGTGTTATTGGAAAGCTTGTCTTCTTGTTTAAATGAATTTCCTTTTAATCTCCTCCCTGAGCTGCTGGATAGATGGAGCCTCTTAAAAAATTCAGGATATCACTGTAATTGTAAATTGATCTGCTTCTGTGGCAGAAGGCTGGGGCCCTCCATCCAGGAAAGAGACTGTCTTCTCAAACTTGTTTTTCAGACAAATGATTAATTTGCACTCTCTCTCACTATTATATTATCCTTTAAAGGAAAAGCAGTTTTTAAACAAAACTACTTTTTTTGTTGTTTTACTCCTGGCAACGTACAGGGAAGAAAGCCAACTGCCAATGCCAGTGTGAAATATTTCCACAGTTGAAATTTTTAAATTTCCTAAAGGAGACTTTGACACTACTTACATAGGAACTAAAACTGTATCAAAAGGCAACTAAAATGCACGTGTTCATCACTGCTTAAATCCTGAATTAATGCAATATAATAATAGACACAGGAAAATTCCCCACTGATTTTTAATGCACAGTTAAGGCTGAAACACTGTTATGACTATGCAATCTTTAAAACAGACACGTAACTCATTAGGATCAAAGTAGAGGAAATTATCTATCTGCTGTGGTGCTGAATCCACATAGCCTATTTGCCTTTGGCTCTTTTGGTTATGAGATCTGGCATCACTTGGATTATTTCACCTAATCCATCATTAGCTTTCACATGTCCTATATACTGTGCAACAAACCTAAATTTAACAAACCCAACTCCCCATCAATTACCACACTGAATATATTACATGTCAGCACAGGGCACAAAGATTAGACATGCTGAATTACATCTTTCTTTGTGAAAAGTCAATATTTTTAGAGCACTGTTAATGATGCTGACTCCAATTGTAATAAATGTTCCTTCCCATTGTGGACAGGCACTAATACCCTGACCTTTACGTACAACACAGAGCTGCTAAACAAAAGTAAAAACCTCAGAAGACACAGAAAACACATATGAAATCCCAGTAACAGTGCCACAGGGTCAAAAATGTGGGGGGTTTTAATTGCAATATTTGCTTGGACAGTGGAATCCTGTAAGATGACCTATTTTTTTCCCCCTATAATCCTGCCAGTAAACATTAGTTGTTTAGATTAACTTTCTCCCTCCACATACACAAAGCACACATAAAGGCTATTACTTAGTACAAAAACTAAATACACTGCTGTTGTGTTATCACAGCATCCTCACTTACCGGTCTTCCACAAATACACCGATGAAGTTTGAAATTCACTTTGTGCACGAGCGTCCCAGATTCCCAGCAGCAGAAGCACGAGAACTCCCACGCACCGGGCTGGCACGGTGGAAACCCCTGGACCACGGCAGAAAGCAGCACTCCCCTCGCTCAACCCCATGCCTCCAGCAGCCTGCTGCTGCCTCCAAAACCCGCAGCACGACCGCGAAACCTTCTTCCAGCGATATTCCCCTCTTCAGAATTTCTTCACGGGGAGAAAGGGACTGGAAACCTCACTCCCGCTATTGTGCATGGCAGTTGAAAAGGAAAAACTGTTTAACACCAGGGAACAATAGAGTCCTTGCTCGCTCTTGCTGCTGCTGCTGCTGCTGCGGCGGGTTGCCTCCAAAACCCGCAGCACGACCGCGAAACCTTCTTCCAGCGATATTCCCCTCTTCAGAATTTCTTCACGGGGAGAAAGGGACTGGAAACCTCACTCCCGCTATTGTGCATGGCAGTTGAAAAGGAAAAACTGTTTAACACCAGGGAACAATAGAGTCCTTGCTCGCTCTTGCTGCTGCTGCTGCTGCTGCGGCGGGTACTCCACTCCTACATCAGCTAAAAGCGAGACAGCTGTCCGCAGGGGGCTCCAGCTGACTGAGCAGGTTATCTTGCTCTGGGAGGCAGCAGCAGTCATTTACACCAGCTGGAGAGAGTGAGAGACAGAGAGAAACAGGGATGAGGAGAAACACAAATAGCCCAGCGCTGTACAGAGAGTGACTGCGAAAGGCTGGCTTCCCAGACACAGCTCTCCCTGGAATATCCCAAATGATACACACTCAGAAGAAAAGAAGAAATCATCATCAGACAAGCTTCAGAAACACGAGTCATTCAACCAGAAGAGATATAAACAGAACAATATATATTAATTAAGAGAGCATCAGACACTCGTCCTGATAATAATATATATGCTGCATTAACCATTTTATGAACAAGAAAAAAAATAAGTGATTACACATACATTAAAAAGACAATTAAGACCTTATGAAGGGAAATGGAAGAAAATGTAGAAAAAAGATAAGAAAAAAACTACTATTTTGTCTTGCATATTTGTCAAATCTGTTTCAGGTAATGACATATAACTGCCTAGGACAGATGGATATATGTATATGATAATGTGTATGTATGTGTAAGCACATCACCTCTGTGGTAGATGAAGTGTGCACATAATATATAACCCAAGATAACATCCTTTCCTATCCAGCAAGTATGTACACATATATACATGCATAAATGTCAACTGTGTAATTTAAAATAATTTGAAGATCAAGTTATCAATCATTTTACATATGAAAGTATTCAGGATACATTAGGCTGTCACGATGATAGAAAAACGTGGAGAGAGACAAAGCTTTTTAAATACAGATTTTTATCTCTCCCACCCACTAACCAGTGAACAGACAATAACAAGCCCAAAGATCAGGTTTCTGACACCTATAAAATGGGAGGCAAATGAGGAATTTTCAAGAAAACTGCTATCATATTCAAAAAGTTACATTAAAAATGCAAACAAAATACACAGTAAGAACACAGGACCCAGAGTTGAAAAATGATGGAGCTATTGTTGTTTAAAGAAGAACCCTTCAGTCAACCCCTCTTGGGACGCCTGTCATTTTGCACAACCTTCCCAGACTCAGCCTTTTCACATGCATTAGATTAGAATCAGTCGTGATCAAATAATTCCCAAGTCCTTGCCTGTTTAAATATTCTGACATCAGAGCAAATTAGCAATGTTGAAGGTTGCAAATTCGTCTTTGTTTACTTTCCACTCTGTTACGCCTCTAAGAGGGAATTAAAGGCTCAGGGAGCTCTAGCACCATGAGGCTGTGATTAAGAGAGATAAGCAAGTGTGGATTACTGTTCCTCAGCTGTTGAAAAACAGGCAACAATCAGGAGATTATAGGTTGATAAGAGATACATAGAAAGCCATGATCTTAACAAATTTATAGCATCCTGATGCAGAACTTGTACTGTCAGCTAAAGCACTTCAGGAGATTTTATTCACTTCTACTACATCATGCTGTATTCACTTTAGAAAGCCTGGATCCCCCTTCAGCCTTTGCTTTGTTGAACTAGACAGAATATTGTTTTAAATCAAAATGCTCCGAGTTTATAGATTTTTAGCAATTTTACACCTAAATTTGGGGTTACCTTAATCACATGAACATTATTTTACATGCTATGTAAAGAGACTTGAGAATATTCAAGCCAATAAAAATAATACCAGCTTCATAATTTATGAAAAATAGGATCAAGAATCTACAGGCTTAAAGAAGTTTTAAGAACATGAGGAAATCTGTGTCAATAGCTGTATTGACTTGAACAGCCAAAAACCCCCATATATAGTTTATACATTCCTTTGAAAAATTAAAAATGTTGGCTTTTTAGACAGAGCTATGCACCAAGGGAAAGGTCAAGTTTATAGAGTGGCCAGGGGAAACGGCACCCTTCTCAGAGTTATTAAATACAATGTATTCTACCTAGAATTTTTTATGAATGTATAAAGAAAGCCTCTGAGAATATTTTGTACGTGACTCAGATCATCTGGAAACATCATCAGGGAACAGATCATCCATGTAGTTGGCACAATGAATCAAAGTGGGTTGTGACAGCAGAACAAAGCAGTATCATGAGAGAGGGTAAGCACACACAGACAAACACTCAAATATTTTCTCATATTTATGCAACTATAGGACCACATACTTTTAAAACCACTAAAATAGATATTATTAAAATATTTTCACACTACTTTGTATGGTTTTACCATTTTTTCTGTCAAAAAAATCAATGAACTATGAAAGAATTTCAATGGAGGGAATATTTATAATGCAAAAGTATTTGTGTGCCTGGAAAAAAAAAAAACAGCAGAAAGGATTTCTGAAGAACTGTTTCTGGCAAACAGTACATTGCTTATGCATTACATATGCTCATCTTCTATTACTCAGGGCAGGAAAAGGCCAGTGATACCACTGGCCAAAGAGTAAGCTGGTGCCTGAAGACAAAGACACCAGCACCAACCTAACTGCAGGAATTAAGAGTTCAGACACAAAAGGGAATATATTCTGATTGTAAACTTCAGCTGCTATCAGCATGTCCAGCCCAGAATGCTGCTGTTAGCCTTTTCCACCTTGGTGTATCCAATAAGCTCTTATCCTCTTCTTATTTGTTAGAGCGAACAGTTCCCTCCAATTAACAGGGCAATCACTATTTTCAGTCCACTAGCAACCCATCTTCTAGTATATACTTAATGATCATAATTCATCAGCTGTTTATGGTTTAGACATTCCCAAAGAAATGGTTAAATACTTCTGAGAAGAAACATCTAGACAGAGCATAGAAATAAACTACAATCAACAATAGTATCCATATCACAAACTTAATAATGTCAGTATTGTCCCTTAGAGCACCAACATACGAGTCTCAGTAGACTTTTATTCAGATACAATGGTTTATTTAGATGTGGCATTTAGGGACATGGGTTAGTGGTGGACTTGGCAGTTAGGTCAATGGCTGAACTCAATGATCTGAAAGGTTTTTTCCAAACTAAATGATTCTATGATTTCATTTGAGGCAGAGCAGCTACATGAAGTCTGAAAATTGCTCATACAAATGATTGATGACTTTGCACCTTTTCATTTTCCTGTAAAAAATGTGACTAACCTCAAAGACCTTTATGAAAATGAGATAGAGTTAACCATGAAATATTCAAATTAATTTGTTCATATTTCCTAGCCTTAGAGGATGACAAAAGAAACATGCAATACCTTTAATTTACTGGAAATAGAAATGATAACAAGATATAAATTTCAAATAGAATCACTCTGCTCATATTCCTACCGGGCAGTCCCATGCTAGCACCCTTCTCTGTTTATGAAATGCCATGAATAAAAGCTTCAGGACCATATTCTCTTATATCTTGATGATATTGCATTTCTAAATACAGCAAGGTCAAAGAGCATGCAGTGAGTACAAGATATATATGACACATTTGTTCCTAGAGTAAACAATACTCAACACAGAGGTGTGTCCAGCATTGCTTTCATCTGCCTTCATTTCACAGACTCTGGTTAAGCCAGAAATCTTTAGAGAAGTTTCAGTCCATTCCTCAAGATCTGTACAAGATGTTTTACAGACACTACAGCTGTAACCCACTAAACCATATCTGCTGCATGAGTACTAGAATACCACAAAAACCTACTCACATTCTAAAGAATGAAAAATATTTTATTTCTTGTGTAGAAAAGTCAAAAGTCCTCCTCATCTGAAATATGCGCATTTTATCTCCCAGACTTTTCCCTTTCACTTAGGTATGAAAATGACAAATGCTGCCAAAGACAGAAAGGTCATCTATCTCCTAGTTGTCTAGCTCCACAGTTACATAGTGAGTTTATTATGGCCAATGCACACTGGACAATAGAGAATCACAGACTTCTGAAGAGCAGACTTAAATTTGTAGCATCTGTTCAGGTTCAGTCATCATATTAGGATGCCCTTGGATATATCCCCTTCATGGGATGCAGTGGTATGGTGGCACTCCTAACTTTTAGAGGAGTTAGGAACATGTAGCATGCTTCCTTACATGTATGCTTGCTTTGCAACATTCATGGTCTAAATAATTCATGTAACAACTAAAAGATTTTGTTATCTTCATCCCCTGACATGATAAACTCACAAGCATTTTGTGAGAGCCTGATCTTCATGCAGATATTTTGCTACATGTACAAATATGTTGTAAGAATCCTCTTGAGATGGGACCTACAAGAATTTTATGAGATATTGAGCTGGAATAATCTGTGCAGGGCTCTTTTAGGCTTTGTCCAGAGCATTAAGCACTATTTACCACACTCAGTAACCATCTCTTGTTTTTCTTTATATCAATGCTCCGAGAGCCCAGTCAGGGAAGCCATAAAAATAGTCTAAACGTGAAAAATATGAACAAATTAATATGTTCATTTTTCAAAATCTGGCAGCTCCAGTACTGAACTCCAAAATTAAATATGCTGTGCAAAACTTGCTGGTGAAGAGCTATTCTTGAGGGATTCTATACATGTGGCCTCTAGGTGTCACACTCGACCATGTCATAATACGCTATTATGGGTTCCTCTTATTGTTCCATAGCAGGTAAGAGACTTTAATTTTATTCTTTCAAGGATATGTCACATCCTCTTTTTAAACTTTCAATTTTTAAAACAAACAAACAAAAACAACTCAGCCCCTTTCATACAAGTATTATGATTATTTATGGCTTTCCCAAAGTAACTGCTTTTGCAAACATTAGAGCTATCATGATAACTGACTGTTAAATTTATATCGTTCTTATAGATCATGGATTTGAAAAACAAATTAGAAACTTTGAGAGCTATGTGCATGAGCAGTGTTCAAGACCAGCTGGATCAGGCCTTGTGCAACCTGATCTAGTGAGGAGGTGTCCCTGCCTGTGGCAGGGTGGGCTGGGACGAGATGACCTGTAAGGTCCATTCCAACCATTAAATTCTATGATTCTGTCATGATGATGATGATGAAACATCCTTATCACATACAATCACAGAAATAAAGTATTTCTTGTGAGAAAGCCACGCCAAGGCAAGACCAGGAAGTATATCAAGAACTGCTTGCTAAGAGATCAAGCTAGAGGAAATCAAGTAAGAAACCAATTAATTTATCAGGGAGGGCACTTAGCTTTGGATCAAAATATTTGATGAAAGAGTCTATTTAGTCTTTACGAAAAATGTTAGTTTTGACTTGATCTAATCAAGGAAAGGTTACTGGGCTCAATAGTTCAAGGCCTTTGTGAAATGTACTGGCCCAAGAACTGCAGAAGGCCAGATTAAATTGGCCAATTCTACTTTCTGGCTTTAAACTCTGTGAATAAACATAGTCTTTTCTGTCCAGATTACACTGGCTTCAACCTGCATGAAGCAGAATCTATCCAAAGATCAGAATGGGCTGCAAGGATAAAAATTGGCTCCATGACTTTACCTGTGTTAATAAAAAAGGGGGAAAATATGTGCATGAGGAAAATGGTGTATTTTTCACTTAGAAGCTTTTAGCAACCTCTGCTTTGGGGAAGAAACTTGAACTTTACTTCTGCTTGGAATGATCAGTGTGCTCTGCTCATCATAACCTCCAAAAGGAAGTGTGCACAAACTAGAACTTCTTCTGTAATTGTGTACTGGTATGCACTTGCTTACAGAGTGCTGAGAGTTAAAAAAATAAGACTAGGTACAAAAGCAAGCCTGAAACATAAAGCTAGCCTCTACACCACTAGGATAGAAAGCTTGGGAAAGAATGATAGGAGTAGCCAAGTAAACAAGCTGAAATCAGGATAAGAAACCTAAGAGGAGAAAAGAAAATACTGTTAGGAAGTAGTGACAACCAGAATTTGTGTGGGTGTGCTATTTACTATTTAGTTTTTTAATGCAGGTGGCATGGAACTACACTTTGTACACTTATGTGACTAAGACTACACAGAGAACAGAGTTTTTTAAATCTAACTTTAGTTACCTAAGTTTGAGAAAGCTCAATATAGATTTCACTATTGGACAAAACAAACCAATGCAGTTGACCATAATTGCATAGAATCAGTTTGCTACCTCCAAGCTCATACTAGATTTTCGTACAGGTAACCAAAATACAGGCTTTTAATGGGACTTTGCAAGCCCACTCTGTTCCTCCAACGCTTGCACGTACTCTTCAAATTTGTGCTCCTAAAATCAATTGGAACAGCTAGCCCCTATGCCTAGCATGAACTTAGTCTGAAAATAAATGTTTATCCAGACAACATGCTCACTGGAGGAAAATAGCAGATAAAACTTTTATAGCTGCAAATGCAAATAAGTAAAATTACTCACAGGACATGAAAAGCAGGCAGGGAGATTTCAAAGACACAATGGAGTGGTAAGTACTAAAATGCCTGACAAGGAGAACAGAAAGAGAATGGAATAAACAAAGAAAATCAGTGCCCATTATTGCCTTTGAAAAACCCTCTCCAGGGAGAGCTTGGTAATTTGCACATACCAAATCACCTTAAACAAAAGCCACCTTCAGTCAATTTTAAACCTTTTCCTTATTAAAATCCTATTGATTGATCATTCTTCATCTAAATGTCTGACAAGCCAATTTCCATTTTCAAGGAGGGAAACGTTGGTCTTCTTTTTTCAGGCCATAAATCACTCAAACATTCTGTTATCTATTCTCAAATTAGTTAAGTAATACAAATTAATACAAAAATTAAACAAGGCTGTTTTCTTTAGTGAGTTATTGTGTCATTGTTGTGGATTTTTTAAACTTAACCAATACATTTAATGGTTTCCAGGAATGAATAGGTTTAGTAGTAGTGACAAACACAATATAGGTGGGAATAGCTTTTAATGATTTGTTAACTTCTTAAGAGTCCTAACTTAGCTGGCCAAAAGTACAGCTGTATGTTTTGTGCTGACTTCAAGAGATCAATAAACAAGTGGAGTATAACTTCAGGAAACTGATTAATGGATCTCACACCATTCTGACATGGGGTAAGATGAGGTGAGATTTAAAGAATACTAAATTAATGATCAAGGTTCAATTGTGATTTGCTAAGTAACTAAGCCCTAAGATAGAACCACATTATATCATTAATGACAATATTTTGCAGAATCTTAGGTTGTAATTAAAATTACAGTACAGAAGATAATATCTGAAAATAAATCCTTCACTCTCTAATTATATATAAAAGCTTCATAAGTGTGTTCCATCTGTCATACTTCCATTATATGGTAGATGCTTTAAGTGGGATGTGGAAAGGAAATCTGTTCCTACTGATCTTACTGTTGAAAATTTTAGGTCACTCTCATTGAAGTCAACTCTGGAGCAAACTACATTGCAAAAATTAAATCTAAATAAGGAAGGATACAAAGTTAATACATATTAATGCATATTAATGAAAGCATGATGTAATTTCAAACCACACAGACTAGTTTCAAAACACTAAGCTGTTTCAGCAAAATCTCCCATTTCTCGTGCTTGCTGTCTTTTCTTCCTTCCCTCCTGCTGCAGCACCATCCTCTCCTGCACCCCACTACCCCAGTATTTCTGTGGTGAAAAAAAAGCAAGGAGCCAAACCTATGCACTGAGATAGGCAACACTACAACCACATATAACTGGATTTTCTGCATACAGATCACAACGCATGTAACACATTCTGTGTACTGCTGAAAAATGTTCCCTAAATTATCAGTATTAGGATTAAAATTAGAGCTTCACTAGGGGGAGTCAAACCAAGCTCAAGGTGATGTGACACTTTCAGGACACAAAACATTTTCAGTAAATTGGCACCATTGTTTTTCCTTATGGTGACAAAAGACATTATTGCCAGTTTTCTCCAATCACTATTGCATTTACCTGTCTGAAAATGGGATAGAAATCTTTCCAATTAACTGTCAGTGGGAACTCTGGTACTTCCACAAGTTTTTCCCATGAGACTCAAAACTAACCCTAGTCTAAATAACTGATAGTTGCATCCATACACTCTCTGCAGATATACGTGATAACTTACTTTGATATACTGCTCACTGAAACAAGAAATGGTGTGGAGGAGATTACAAGAAGGAGTTCTCAGTGACTGAACTATTATTGAAATGCTATGGAAACTTTCAAAGTAGTTGTCTCTAGATTAGCACAAAGTTCAGTTGTTAGCATCCAGCTAGGTGAGTGGAGCATGATTTCCCTGGTACAAGGAAATTGAATGCACACAGATGAAGTGGGGTGGGAAGCACTAAAAAAAAAATAATAATGAAGTGTGACTTTAAAACCACAATGGAAATGTTTGAATGATGTTGAGTTCAGGCAAAGCAATGAATATGTTTTGCTGATGCAAAAAAAAAAAAATTATCATGCATAAAGCTGAAGTCAAACTTTACATAAGAACCTGCTCCCTAGATGTACCAATAAGATAGCAAATAATTATTTCATCCTAAATATTTTTCATATACATATTAAAATGATTATCCCAACAAACAAGATATTAACATAATTTGTGTCAGCTTAAATTCTCTTAGCACTCATATATAAATACAGATACAACACACTTGACTTCAGTTGTCTGGCTGATTTATCAGTGCCTAAGTAGAAGGTTAGTCTTCTGAGATATCCCACACAGTGAAAGGAAAATGGCAATTTTTGTAATATATGGCTGGAATACTCCTCCCACTAAGCCAAACTTCATCTATTGCCTGCAGACATTTCCACATATGTTCCAACATTAATGTCTCCATCACACAGATTGACTCAGAGGTATTTTCAGTGCTGACAAAAGCTATTTTTAATGATTTTCCTATCAACTACAAAACCAAATAACTCAGAATTTTGTATGCACAAGGATGAAGAAAACAAAATACATATTCTGCTTCCTCCCAAATCTACTAGAAAACCATTATAAGCAACCTGCTTTGGAGACCTTGGAGGATATCTGTGTGTTAAATCCCCAGATCATTTCAATTCTTTCTTATTTCTACAGATATACAGTCAGAACCATAACATAGGCAGAAGTTTGCCCATATCTGATTATAGCACATGGTCTTATCTAAAGGAGTTTAAATAACATAAATACTAAATGCTGACATTTACTGAACAGCAGGACACATTGTACCTCACTTATGCTCAAGTAGGGTACAATTCAATAAATTAATCTCCTGTAAAGTTACAAGGTTGCCATAGCAAAGTAATATACTGACAGGATTCAGAAAAGAACTACTTTCATTATGTCAAACACTTTAAATATGCAATGTCTCCACCAAAACTCCTCTCTCTGTCAGTAACTGGCTGACTGGCAGCCAGCAAAATGCTTTACTGCCAACCATGTAAATCAGATTGGTTTTTTTAACATAAAACTTAACTACATTGAGTTGTTTGACTACAATGACCTTGTGAGAAAAATTATTCTTGATTTGCAGATAGGCAGTTTGGCAGGGCTTCTTCTAAGCTCCCGAGACTTAACTTTCACAACTGATGGGACTGGTGAAGTACAATGAAGGTTTCCTGCTTCTGTTAAGAGTTGAGAGTTCTGGCTTCATACCCTAATTCTAGGTGCACATATAGTTTTAACAAAGGGAAGAACCACATATCTTGGTTCTTTGGAGGAAAGGAGAAAAATAAATCTTCCTATCTCTCTTAGATTTATGCCAGAAGAAAATTGCTATTGTCTTTGGCCAGGACAGAACAACTTCTTTCCACCAAGCATTAGGAAAGTATCAATGAGATCATCTATTACAGAAAGACTTTCGTAGTGCTGTCATTGCAAGAAATTCTACAGAAAGAAAAATAATTGACATATGAATAGGGGATGGCATTTTCATTACATTCACATCCTTGGTACATAATTCAGAGATACAGACTCATTTTTTCCCCTTTTGAAAAAAACAAAACAAAAAAAAAAGCAGTAATTCTCTTCTGTGTTTCACATTCTGTTTCACATTCCAAAAAGCAGTAATTCTCTCCTGTGTTTCACATTCTGTTTCACATTCCCATCCTTATGCTAACCTACAGTTAGCATAAGTAGTGATCTTCATATGATATCATAATGAAACAGTCCCAAATGAGCTCCTTTGGCTTTGTATAATGGTATACAGAAGATTGTATTCATTTGATTTCAGAATGGATCATTAGTCACTGTATTCTTTAACCATTTAATTCTCTCCTGTGTTTCACATTCTGTTTCACATTCCCATCCTTATGCTAACCTACAGTTAGCATAAGTAGTGATCTTCATATGATATCATAATGAAACAGTCCCAAATGAGCTCCTTTGGCTTTGTATAATGGTATACAGAAGATTGTATTCATTTGATTTCAGAATGGATCATTAGTCACTGTATTCTTTAACCATTTAAGAGAAAGAATTTGAAATCAAATAATAAATAAACCTAATGCATACCTCTAAGCAGAAAGTAATTAAAATAGATAGTAAACATTTGCTTTATTGTTTGTTTTTCCCCCTAAATTATGATTTTTGCAACAGTTCTTTAAATGGTTTTCACTTTGACTGCATTGCAAAAATGAGATCATATTCATTGTATGCTCTTCATTAACTCAACTGATGGTGTTTTAATTCCTACAACACATAAAGTCTGATGTTCATTTTGCAATTTGACATAGCTAGTGTGTGCTGAGAATAATGAGCTTCACTATGGCAGAACAAATGATTTCTTTGCAAAGCACACATACTGTTTTTTAACACAGATTATTGGTAAACTTCAAAGGTATTTCCTGTCTTACACAAAAATATTCTCCCCTCGCACCAGCTCAGCTGTACCAAACCACTGCAGTGCTAATTTGGACATATGTCAGTTAACTTTCAAGATGTGTATGCTTGTGCTTGCATGTGTGAGATTTCCTTCACAAAGCCCATCCTCCCTTGCTTGGCCCTCTACTAAATTGAGTACAACAGCACTGCATAGCCTAGAGTTCAACTTCCCTTCTCTCCATTACAACATAGTCAGAATCTTCTTCCAAAATGCTGCCATTTCAAGTTACTTATAACAGAAATAACATTTAGACCTTACTGTATTCCCTAAAAGCCTAAAGCAAGAAAACAAATCCTACAGGCAAAGAACAATGATCAGAACATCTTATTCCTTATGCCCTTCATCAGTGATATCTCAGGTGCTCTTGCAGAAGTAGTATTATTGATCTCTTACTGTGGTAATACAAAAGTGTAGACTTCATGACTTAAACATAGTCATTGGACTTTAAGTCAATTGTACCTCCTTGAATAGCACTCACATGGAAGAAGGCAGCTACTGTGATCTTCAAAAAAAACCATGCAATGTTAATGTTGCATCCAGAAATACTAATTAGGATGCATTTTGTTCTCTGACTGATCTATAAGAGTATCATCATTATGTGATACAGCAGTAATCCTAGCCTATTCTCATAAAAATTCAAATTACTTCAGCAAGAACAAGAGAAACAAACTCCATCAATACATAAATTAGAACTACATACAGAACTTAATAGAGCCTTCAGATCTTCTAGGTAAAGGGATAGAAACACCAGCCTGAATTAAGGCCAGTAGATAAAACAATAAAACATTGCTAATGTTGAGTTTAGCCACCTATAAATAAAACTACCAAACCAGATTTCACATTCTTACAACACTCTGAAATTATACATAGACCAGAATAGAAGTTTAGAAATAAAACAAAAATAGAAACAAAACCCCAACTCAAACCTAAACCAAAAGCCCCTAAACCCCAAACCCACCCTAAATATAAGCTTGAGATAAGAGCAGTGATGGCAGAAGAGCACAGCTCACTAACCCGAGTCAGTCCCGCAGCAGGTGTGGTACCGTCTCACAACACGGAGACAAACTCTAACCCTCAGCACCTTGGACAGAGGCTTGTGATCTCCATTGACGTCAAATGCTTTTCTGCTTCTATTTGTCCATTAAACAGACCACACGGAGCTTCTTTACAGCATACTCCTTATTCTTACACCAAAACTTTGCACTGTTAAAATACATGCATAGGTAGTGAAACATAGATGAACTGGCATAAGCTTGAGGTAATCCTTTACACAGAAACCATTATAGGCTAAGACTATGCTCACTCTTTTTTTACATATACATTTATATATCAGAGAGAGACACTGTAAGAATACTCCCCTTAGAACTTTTAAATTCTATTTTAGAGGAAGTAAAATATTATCTTTGAACTGTAGCCCTGTTGTCCTCAGAAGTTAAATTATTTCTTTTGCTGCTTCCTCTTGAAAAGTCAGACGTCATACTACCAAACAAACACACAAAAAAAATTGAGCAGATGGATGAAAAGAACTAAAATAATAGAATCACAGAATATCCTGAGTTGTAAGGGATCCACGAGGATCATCAAGTCCAACTCAGCCCTGCACAGGTCAGCCCCAAGAATCACACCATGTGCGTGACAGCACTGTTCAAACACTTCTTGACCTCTATCAGGATTGGTGCCATGACCACTCCCTAGGCAGCTGTTCCAGTGCCCAAACACCCTCAGGGTGAAGAACCTTTTCCTAATATCCAACCCAAACTCTCCCTGATTATCAAATTTATAATAAAGAAGTTTATGGAAAGAGAGAATAGAAATCTGAATCAGTAGAGTATCAGGGAGTTTACCTTACAAAAACAGAAGAAAAACCCTGCAGTGTAGAACAAGATTGTTCACAGGGTCTTCCCTCAAACTCCTTTGCACAGCACAGTTTGTCACATTTATCATAAAGAACTTACACATACTTTTAAGATGTTTCATATTAAAAAAAAGAAAAAAGATTACTATTTTAACAACATGAAACAATTGTGATTTTATTGAGCCAGTTTAAATTGTTATTCTTAAAGCCAGTGTAAACACAATTAAATTTAAACCTCCAATTATCATGTAGATTATACTCAGATGAGGCATAGAAGTTTTGATGTTCACTGCAAGAAATCAATATAAAACTAAAAGAAAAAAATATTTATTTTAGAGATGCTCTTAAAAATATACTTAAAAATTACTATTTGGATCCACCTGCAGGCCATTTCTGAAAGATCATAGCTGAGGGGATGACAGCAGGGAAACCCATTCGAGCTGATCCAATTTAGATATGCAAATTTTATCTTGTGTGTTTGAAAAGAACATTATGGCACAGCATAATTTGCACCTTGAGTTCCAAAGAATAATATTTCTAATCTAATGAAAACATGCCTCCATTGTTCACTTTCCCGCTCTCCAGGTTTGGGCCAATCTACTGCTCCCCTAACCATTTGAAACTGTGGGGGTTTTCCATATTCAAAACAATTGAGTAACACACACATACACACACACACACACACACACACAAAAGAAAATGAAAATGTAAAACAAAATAGAATATTCATTTTTTCGGTTACCTAAAAAAGGCAATGTAGCAAGCAGCTGACTGATGCATGATACAGCCTGTAATAGTAATGGGGCTAATGTAATCCCACTCTAGGGATGAAATGGTAAATGAATCAAGTGAAGTTTAAGGTCATGTGTTTGACATAGTGCACTGCTACCTAATTTTTGTCTTCATGGTTCCAAATAGTGAAATTTGCTTAATGATAAACTTCTGTAAAAATATACTTTTTTTTCCATCAAAGTTGGTGTAACAATACTGATGATTTGTTTGGTCCACACAACATACACTTGCAACTATGGCCTATTATTATTTGTTCTGATTCAATGATAGTCCTGCTAGAGAACAAGACAACATGTCTTAGAATTCATCAACATACATGTTATCTTAAGAAGAACTAGCATAACAGAACTGACATTACAGAACCAGCATTAATGCCAATTAATATCTCAATAGACAGTAACAATTACAGGCTCAATGTTTCAATACAAATTTTCCTCTCAAAGCTGCAGAAGAGGCCCTTACTATCTTCCTTCTAAACATGCATAAAACTTACGTTATTAAAATAATAAGCAGCAAGAGATTTGAGCAAATATGGCTAGGATAATGTTTAAAAGGAGATTCACAAATCACACCGGGTTTTTTGTACAGAGTTGGAGAGCAATCACTGTATTGCTCTCTCTTATAAAAAAGCTGAACATTACATTAAAGCTCCCAAACATATAGACTGTTATTGGACATTGAATGAGAAAATACTTATCTGATATTGAAAGGGTAGGTACAGTCAGAAAGCAAATCCACTTTGGAAGAACTACCTCAAAGATTAACACACACATAAATTCATACTGGAGCAAACTAAAACACATGAAGTATGATATCAGAAGTATAACTTGCACCTAAAAATATTTATCAATCCTCTTATTATCATACAATTCTATGATTTTAAAACCATAAAGAAACATATTTAAATCACTCCATTCATAGAAAACTCAAAGTGCAAATTAAAACTTTGAAATAATTAAAAAATACTTTGAGTTTTGTAAAATTCACATTTCAGATTTGCCTTTAATTTAAAAGTGGAGCAATGCAATTTCACTACATTAAGATGCACCTTTTGAGATAAATTCAACATATTTGATGAGCCCTTCCCACTTCAAACAGGCCGATTGTAATACTCATCTCAGTCTCTGAATCAAATCAAATCAAATAATGAGCTTCTATTCTGATAAACCCTCAGGTCATTAATCCTCTTGTTCCTGAGGTACAAAACTTATCTGTTTCTCACTTTCATCCACTCTGGCCACAGTGGTAATAAAATAACACTAGATGCTACTGAAAGTTACAGTTACAAGTCCTTTAGCTATTAGCCCAACTATACCTGAGATTCTGTTAACAAATGTTTAAAAAAGAAAAAAAAAGACTTTAAAAAGGAATTGTTTCCAGACATTCACTGCATGTAGCTTTGTCAGACTGAGAGTTTATTAAAACCATAGCTCTCCAGCTACAAATACCAAGTAGGAGAGATGGGTAACCACAGAAATCTGGAAGCCACCATTACACTGCCTCTTATTTATTTAGTAAAGATCAGTGCAATTTTTTAATATCTAAATTTCAGAACTTTATTGTAATGACACCATAACTGCAGGTCATGTAAACAAAATGCAATTAGAAGAGGAACCAGCTAATAAAAGGTTAATCTGCTAAAAATGAACTTAACTGAAGACTCCTCCTATGTTCTCCATGCAAAACAATTACTGGAATAGCCTCAGTCCTGATGTTAGTGGGAGCTGGCACAGCCTCAATCAGGAAATCAGCACAGGAAAAGTGCAAGGCCTATGCTTGTTCTATCCAAACCAGAAGAGTGTAACTTTGCAACAGTAAATTCTAGCCAGCCCATTAAATAGTGCAAAAGAATGAGACTCAGCCCAGTTCTAAGGCTGCTGGGCTACCGCTCACAGGACAATGAATGAGCCTAAGGGACTCAGCAGCAGGAAAGACTGTGGGGTGAGGCACTGGACCACTCTGTAAAAGCAGTGGGAGGATGCCTGGAAATGAAATGATGCATCAGGAATCCTTCAATTCTCTGTCAGATGACAACTGAACATGCAATATGTTGGAGAGGCTAGGCCTTTTCTTTAACTCTAGAGGAGATACTGCTTTACCACCAAGTTTGACATTAAACGTACACTCAAAAATGCCTTTTTATTTTGTGCCTGATTAAAAATTGCTACCTTAACCACAGTGGAAGTCCAACAAACACATGAGAAAAACTGAGGAAATTAAAATATTTCAAAATTTATGAAGTCATTCAGAAATTTTCATACTTCGAAAGGGCACAGAGAAGCTAAGTTGTAAGAGCACTCTATTCATATGTGTTGAAGAATACACTTGACATCCCTTTGAGTCAAAAGCACTTGGCCACATGGTTGAAATGAGAACTACATCTTGCTAGCAACCCTCAACTGTTATCTTCATCCCTGCCCATTATATTGCTGTCAACTGGGATTTCTGTGGCTGTGCAGCAAGATTTTGAACATAGAAAATCCTTTAGCTAAACGAAACAATTTCAAAAATAAAAACAGAAGTGATTTTTTGTGCATATTAAACTTTACAAAAGAAAGTAAAAGTTTCAAGGCATTTCAGTCAGCATTAGGACTCAAATAACACAACACATTCATAAAACCTATGAGCTATATTAGCAAAATACACATCTTACTTTATACCACCATTTGCATTTCCTCTGTTTAGATATCTCTTTGATATAATTTTGTTTATACAATAAGTTAATTCTGTATGGTAATTATGTTCATCAACATCCCATTATAATTAACACTTTCCTTTCCCGCTTTAAATATAGCCCCCCCTTTCCTGTTAAATGTGCTTTCCAAGAAGTTTAGCACATTAATTTCCTCTACATATTTGTCATTGGGTAAGGACAGGATAAGACCCAAGTTTTAAAAACAAGTCCTTTGACAGGAAACAAACTCTTCAACTGAATTACAAGAGCAATTACTTAAATTTTACTACATCTTATGCAATCAGCAAAATACCAAACCACAGTTAAGGGGGGGGAAAACACCCTGTGGAAAAAAGAAGTATGAGGAGAAAAAAAAAAAATCTTTAAAACAGATTTCATAAATTCGCATACATAAGGAAGGGAGGTGGATGTACAAGCACACAGATTTTCAAGAATCCCAACTGTATTCTATGTTCCAACATACATCATAAATAAAAAAGGAAATTCAACACATTCAAAGTGTTTCTAGACAAAGCTTTTACTCACTTCAATCATCTTTCCTGTCATTTAAAAATGATCATTTTAAGAGTAAATTCTGAAATCTTTCCTTGAACTCCAGGGACAGAGACTTCTGCCAGGTTGAAAGACATGAATTTTAATTATATAAGCCAAAACTCTTGTTACAGCTACTACTTCTGTATTTTACCTGCTTCTCAATTCAGAATAGCTGTTCACCAATTCACAATAGCTGCTCACCACTGCCTTTCAAATCTACCAGATTATCCAGGCATAAGAACACTTGCAGTCCAGTAAATATTTGCAATATAGTCTCTGTTTTGGTGATTAACAATCCATAAAGAGATTTTAAGCAAAGCTGTCAGTTTAATCTAGCAGGGCTTTGCATCCAGTATGCCAGACCGAGTCAGACAGTTTTAGTAGCAAGGCAATGATGCAGCTACAGCATCCAGACTAAGGCAGTGCATTTTTAAAAACCCAGGGGAGTTACAGCCCCATTTACTCCATCTGTGATACACCATGGGGGAAAGAGAAGCAAGGTTTACTATGTACTTGTCTTCAAAATATGTTGTCAAACAGGCGTATTTTTCAGTACACAGAAGTATAATGTTTGGAATGTGTATAAAACATCTGGAATACAATTATTTTCAGCACAAACAAACATTATTTTAATATTCTGACATGAAGTGTTTTTATAGTAGCATTCAGGCACTCTGTGTAATTTCTGAAACCAACGGTTTTCATTAGAGCTGACAGCACATTTCTTCAATAGTGAAGCCAACAAAAGTATGCCCCTTTACTAGCAGGAGACCAGTTCTGGCCACACCCAAGATAAGACCTCTGAGATCATTCAGACCAATGTGCACCCTGGGTTACTCTAGTACTGCTCTAGCTTCTACCTTCTGTTTCCCATTTGCTGTTACACTAACACAGGGTCGAACATATAGAACAGTTGCACCTGGCTTTACAAAGCATCACTTCACAACACGTATATATACACCCTTACTGTTCTCTTCAGCTAAGGACAACTTTTACCTCACTTATGCCACTGGGGTAGTGAAGGTTTGTATCACTCTGGCAGCAATCTGACTCAACTGGCTCTAATTTTCAAAACCCTACAAAAAACAGAATAATGCACAAAAATATGCATATAATTAACTTGCTAGGTATTTGCCTACTACATCCAGGTAAGTGTGGTTGGTCATTTCTGCATGTAATGGGCAAACCTGAATTCCTAGAGTAATAAACAAGAGAACTTAATATGCACACTACTTTTTCTAGTGCAAAGCAGAGCTAAGGACTTTTTTTCATTTAATGTAACACAGCTAGAAAAATGCACAAAACATAATTTTTACCTTTTACAATAAGCTTGAAGCTGTTCTCCCGATATTAGCAAAGATTATGAACCTGAAATATTTTCGAGCTAAATTTGTCATCTGTTTTGTCTGCAGCAGAAAGACAGAATGCTAATTTAAAAGAAGTCACAGTAAATGCCAGAATTTGACTTACTTTCTCCAGACCGAGGTGAACATCATATGTATAAGTAGACTGCTTAGAGATTGGCTTTAGTACTCAGGAAGCTCAAGTGTAAACACATAAATCCCCAACTGAAAAGCCATGTTGTACTAAACTGAACTGATCTACCATCATATCTCAATGCTGACCAGTTTCACAAGACTCTAGAACTGATTTCTACCAAAAGAATAATCAATCTTCTAGAAAAGACAAGACACAGAGGAAAAACTAACCAAAACAATGGTTGAAAAAAACCTTACTTTTGTGGAATACTTCAGACATACCTCTCAGTATTGGTTATTTTTAGATATTTTGAAAAGGTGGTATGTTTAGTTGGCTACTTCCTACTTGTGATCACAGCATTTTAGAATTTACTGAGTTATTGCAATGTACTCTGAGGACTAAAAGAATGTTCAGTTATTGGCAAGATTGGTCTGAATGCACATCAGATATTTTATTTCTGAAATCCAGTTCTCAGAAGATTTACTTTTGGACCTGTAGTTCATTGATATTCAGCAGCTCTAAACTATGTTTGCAAAATCCACAGCTAGCTTGTCCAAACTGTCTTGTGGAAGTAGATGTTTCTAACAATTTTTGTATCAAAAAAATACAGGTTGTCCAAAGCTTGCCTTTTTTTATGCAGTTATTTAATTTTAGAACAATGTACTGGCCCACTTGTTCAAACGCCGTCCTTTCTGTCTGCAGCATTTTTTTACCATAACACTGACTGTTCCATCATTCAGCTCCAGTTTCTCTTCAGTGACCTCTTGTTGAGCAGAGATTTACAATACTCATAAATGGCTCTCATAGGTATAATACTCATAAACGGCTCTCATAGGTATTCGTAACACCAGAAATTTTTGCGATATCTTTGATAAGGCTGCATTCATACACCAATTCAAAAAACAGGACTAAAGCTGTTTCTTTTTTTTAAAAAAATTCATCTACATCTTGTTCATAGAATTATAGAATGGTTTGGGTTGGAAGACATCATGAAATCTAGTTCCAATTCCACTGCCATGGGCAGGGACATCTTCTATTAGACCAGGTTGCTGAAAGCTACATCCAACCTGACCTTAAACACCTGCAGTGATGGGGCATCTACAACTTCGCTAGGCAACAAGTTCCAGTGCCTCATCACCCTCACACTAAAGAATTTCTACCTAATATCCAATCTAAAGCTACCCTTTTTCAGTTTAAAGCCATTCCCCGTTGTTCAATCACTACATGCCTTTGCAAAAAAGTCCCTCTCTGGCTTTCTTGCAAGCCCACTTTAGGTACTTGAAGACTGCTATAAGGTCTCCTCAGAGCCTTCTCTTCTCCAGATTGAACAACCCCAACTCTCTCAGCCTTTACTCGTAAGCGAGGTGCTCCAGGCCTCTGATCATCTTCATGGCCCTCCTCTGGACTCACTCCAACAGGTCCATGTCCTTACGTTGGGGTTCTGGAGCTAAACACAGCTGAACTTCATTTGGAAGTCTCACTAGAGCAGAGTGGAGGGGCAGAATCACTTCCCTCGACCTGCTGGTCACACTTGTTTTAACGCGACCCAGGATGTCGTTCGCTTTCTCAGCTGTGAGCCCATATTGCCTAGTAATGTGAAGTTTCTCATCTACCAACACCTCCAAGATGTCTTCAGGGCTGCTCTCAATCCATTCTCCACCCAGCTTGTATTTGTGTTTGGAACTGCCCCAACCCAGGTGCAAGAACTTGCACTTGACCACGTGGAACTTCAAGAGGTTCACACAGGCCCACCTCTTAAACCTGTCATGGTCCATCCCTTCCCTCCACTGTACTGATAGCACCACACAGCTTGGTGTCACTGGCAAACTTGCTGAGGGGGTGCTCAATCCCGCTGTCCATGTTGCCAACAAAGATGTTAAGCAGCACCAGTAGCTGTTAAAAAATGGGACTTCACAGAAAAGACAGATGGCTTGTACCAGTCAGTGTTGCTCCTCAGTATATATCATTTTCCTCTACACTGTAGTTTATGTTTCCTGAGCATAGCTGTATAATTTAAAGATGCCTTGTTTGTAAACCCAAGACTTCTAATCATTCTAACAAAATATCTCAAGCATGCTGATCACACACATAAATAATATTAGTAATATTTCAGCCTTCAGCAATTTGAAACTATAGGTTACAGTTTAAGAAATTCATATATGAGTAGTGTCTACTGTTTTCAGAGTAATAATAGCATTTGGAATAAATCCAAATTCACTGTTGTGAAATCTCCTAAACAAGGTCGCTAGAGGTATTTTAGGCAAGTGTTTGTTATATAAAATGTGAGAGTTTTAAGCTATAAATTACTGCAAAAACATGGCTCTATTGACTGCTTGCAACACTTATTAACTCAGAATTATAAGTAGCAATATTATGACTTATCTCTAAAAACCTATAAACTGTTTCATTAATACACATGTAGACTAAAATGGATTCATATAAATCCATCAGTCTACCAAGAATTGTTTGGATTTTTTGTTCTGTTTTTTTGGGGGTTTTTTTAGTTTATAGTGTCAGAAAAATATCAGACTGTTCAAGTATGGCATTTTGTTAGTACAATATATTCCTGAAGAGTTCTCATACTTCTCTCTTGTTGTTATCTCAATATGTATCATTCCATTATCAAGACTGTGAGGAAGGCATGAAAGTTAATGAAACCTGTGTCCTAATCCTGAAAGACAGACACATTGAATTACCACTAAAAGTTAAAAAAGGAACATATTATCAGGCAATTTATTATAACAGTTACTGGGGGAAAAACCCCAAACACTGAAAAAAAAAATTCAATCTCCATACAGATATTTCTTGCTAGTGATAGAACATATATTTGTAGTTCTGACTTCTATTATGCTGTCATCCAAAAAAAAAAAAAAAAAAAAAAAAAGCACCAAGTCATGGAATAACTGTAACACAGTTTCACAGTTTGATGGAATAACACAGTTCTCAAATAAAAAAAATACTGAGATGCATTTGTCATCTAAAATCAGAAGTCTCACAGATTTACATAGTGCTTTAATTTATAGTCCAAGCAAACTACATACTGAAAATGCAAAAGATTTCTTTTTGTTATTACCATCCATGGACATGTTTCTCATCGAGATTCAGATATCATATTGTGCACATGATCTTGTTTCATGCAGGAAAACAGAAAAAAAAAATAACACTAACATGTGAACTACAATAAGAAGCCACTAATTATTATCAAAGGAAGCAAAAATGAGAGCACTCAAATGTTTAAATTAAATATATATGTTTATAGTCATATAGTAGACTTCATGCCAAAAACCATTTAGCTATACAAGAGATGTATACATCTTCAGCAAGAGATCAATTACAGACTGAATAAAAAATACCCCAACAGTTAAAGGCTATTTTTAATACACCTTGCTTTGCAAGGAGATTTATTTATTATTTAATTTTCCTGATTATTCCCCTGAAAATTATATATAAATATATATGTTCTGTATATATCACGATATATGTAGCATGCTTGCTATATGTGTGTTTCTCAGAGAAGCTAGTTGGCAAATATGGAAGCCAAGGCTAATCACTGAAGAACCATAAAAAGAAACATTATCTGAAATGGGATTCTTCCATAAAGTGTGCTGGGATGCAGCATTCTCAAGCACTGCTAATGTATGAAGGTAGATAAAAGCTGCTTGTTTGTCCTTCAGTATGTACTTGCATCATTCCTAAAACAAGCAAAATAAAAAAAGTTAAGCTTGCAAAGGTAATTTAGAGCATGCTGTGGATATAACATGAAGCAGCTAATACAGATTATGCAATAAAATGTCAACAGATACATCTTCCTTTGTTTGCTTACACTTTCTTGCATTTTTCAGTTAAAAGTTTTGAATTAGATCCTCACAAAAACATATTCTCCACCTCTATTGGGCCTTGACTTCACTTTTTTCAATTAATTACCAATTCCAGCCATTTAACAAAAACTTAAGTTGTTTAATGCATATTTAATGGCATTACACGTGTCTATAAACACAGTGTTTAAAAGCACAACTCTCAGATGACAACTCATGAGGAAGGGTGGTATGGCAGGAGCTGTGGTTGCCTGGCCACTGTGGGAGACACTGGGGAAGAAGCAAGCTACTTGTGATGGCTTTCAGGACACGAGTCAGCATCTGGGGGTGATGGGGCATATGATACCACCAGATACACCTCAGTGAGCACCTGAGGCCAGCACTGCAGCAGGAGCAGATCTCTACAGCAAAACAGAATATCCCCAGCAGCAAAAGAACACAGCTGCAGGCCATTCCATCAGCCTGGCTGCACATCCGCCATCTCAGCTGGGTGCCTGCAAGCTGCCAGGTGTACTTGTGTCCAAGGAAGCACAAAGTCCTTGCCAGCTCTGGTTGCACTGCCAAACGCTTCACCTCCTTCAAATTTCATGACGCAGTTAGGATGGAAATTTGTGCCAAAATACACAACACGACACCTTCCTTTTAATGGCAAGACAGCTGCTCCTTTGTAATGGGAGATTAAATAGATCCAATGGCGCAACACTTTGGCATGCAAATCTAGTCCCAAATCACGTTCTGTGCATATACATGTGTTACCAGTATGTATGGCAAGCAAAGTTTCAGAACTCAGCCCTCCTGCAGAGTCTGGAATAAGCATTTGGCTTTGCAAATTCCAACAGAAACTATATAAAACCTGGAACAGAATAACTACAAAACCACATCAAACTACAGCATTTGAGCACTCTAATCACAAAAAAAAAAAATTCTCTCCCCATTCCTGCCAATTACTGTTCTGAAGACAAACATGAGCTGATTCAGTAACAAGAAGTGTTATCAATGCTCTTTATCTTTCAAAACAGAATTTCCACGGACTTTCCATGAATCAGGACGCACTATCAAAATTCATACCATGACACAGCACTGAAAAAGTTTCCTTTACTCTCTGACATAACACTAAGCATATCTAAAATGTTAAATCAATTTTATATCCCACACAACAACAAAGTAGCTCAAGGTGTTAAAATGAGTGCTTCAAAGGCACAGAGGAAACCAAAGTAATTCAATTCATGCCTGATCACTTGGAGTTTACATTCTTTCATTCTTTTATTCTATTCAGCAAAGGAGAAGAAATAACAGAAACTATTATTCTTGAATTTTAAAGTTCTCTGTTTCACTGCCTGGCATGGACATTTTATAGCTACCAAAGCTCAGAAGTTATTAAAAAGTACTCTCCACAGCTGGAAATATTATGCATTAAGACAAACACTCATATCCCTAACCAGTCCATTCATGTTACGTCTTGTACTTTTAATGACTAAGTATTCTCTCAAATGCTTCAGTCCTACGTTTTGAACTTTATTGACAGTTGCATGCTCCACAAAATTAGAAAGGACACAGATACTTCAATATTTCAATATGACTATAAAGAAGAAAAAATTCCTTTCCTTGTTTTACAACTAACCAAAAAGGTCATTGTTAAGACTTTCCTCCAAGAATTTTCACTTAACTTCCAAGAAGTGTGTCAACTCAAAATTCTAAGACACAGAAGCCTACTACCCAACTGATGTAAAAACACAGTGCTTCTGGCAACTACCAACATCCCAGTGCTTATTTTCATTAAGTCACCAAGCTCTATTGTTTTAACATACTGTATATACATGGTGTTAACACCTCAAGTGACACAAAAGATCTCAATACTTTTGTTTAAAAAGAATAAATTCATACTTCCTGTAAAATTATTTCTTTGAAGTCCACAAATAAGCCTCAGCATCTGTGTAGAAAGGTACATGAACAAATACAAAAAGGAAGCTTAGGTAAAGTACTTAGGATTCTGAAGGAGAGAAAGTTGAGGAAAATGGGTCAGAACAAGCCTGTATAATTGTATCCAGGACAGGCAACAGCTGGAGACCTCTGCTCACTTTTTGTCTGAAAGAACTCTTTCTTGCACATATCTGTTCAATCACATTTGCACGGAATATTCTGAAACAAAGGAAAAGTTACATAATCCAGTCTGACCTGCAATCTGAGAGTTCAAAGACAAACAGCATTTTTCAGCATAAATCAGTCAACCATACAATGATTTTGATTTTTTTTCTCCATTAATCATGTGCTTGAACTTTCATATTGCACTGCTGGGAAGAATGGATATAATTTTCTCACAAATATTTCAGAAAGTATATGCATTTTTGATGGAAATGGGCAATATTGCACTGCCTCTGGAGTTCCTGAATACATATCTTGAATAGGATTCATCAGTGTCCATTGTTGTTATCTACATTTCAGCCATACTTCATTACAGTCAATAAAGATCTACTCAATATGATACAATTATTCTTGCCTGGAAGTTCAGATGAATCCTGCCCTAAAATATCAAAACACTCCTTGAATATAGAAGAGGCACCATGCTACCAACTCAGCTACAGACGCCTAAATTAGATTAAGCCCATGTTCTCTGGCCTTCAGATTTGAAGTATGTCCTTTGCTCTGTAACAATACCCCTCTTTATTTATATTTATTTATATCTTTCTATTTATTTATTTATTCATTCCATGCATAAAGCAGTCTATTCCCTGTTCTTATGCTCTCATAAGCTTCTCTTCCAGCCAATTTGTTTTGGACTGGGAAATATTTACAAAACTTAGACTATAAACATGTAATAGTTTCCAACGCAGGTCCTCTTGAACCTTTCCTGTGCTTCCATTATTACACACAAATTTAGAGATCTGGCTAGTAGAGAAAAAAACAGTCTCCAGAATGTGCTTCAAGCAATAAAATGAAGAAAACCACAGATGCCACAACCAATCAAACATGCTCCAAAGCCAGGCTGGAATACAGATTTCAGAGTTGAGGGCTGAGCTCCACACGTATAAATGTATATATTAGCACCTGGCAAGGCAGTGATTTTTACTATATTAACTGAAGTCATGATCACCATATCTTAAGTTGTCTGTGATGACAATAGCCTAAGTGCATAATGCAAGATATTTGTCATTGATGGACCTTTCTTGACCACCAAACCTGTCCTATAACTTTTATACAAGCCCCCTGCCCCCAAAAACCCCATCAACTATTTAAAAAGACCACAGTTATATTGAAATACTCATTATTCAAATAGCAAAAAACTTCAAAGTGAAGAGATTTATGAAATGAAAATTATGGAATTATAGAATCTCAACTTAGCCTTGGAATTATGGAATCTCAACCTTGCTTATCTGTGTCCATAAAAACACAGATGGACTATAATGGGGTACTTGTACTACTCACACAGAATCTCTGACTACACACAAAATACATTGCCCTAGAGTTTCACAGGTTCCTAGGATTCATTGGAGAGATCTTGCTGGGTTACTTCTGAACTAAAACTCCCCCAAATATTTCCATATCACTAAATGCTATCCGTTCCAGTTTTCAAAACCACATTTATTTTAGCAGAATATTTTAAGCACCTAATATTTATTCCCTGTCTGAAGGGATTTATGCACTTTATACCTAGTAAGACTTCAGACTGTTATCATTGAAATAAACAGGGATTTTTGCAGTTTCCTCGAGCAATATTTATGTGACATTTTTCTACATCTTCTCCTGCTCTTCAGCACCCTTTTAAACTATCAACATCAATCACTAAGAACTCTTCTAGCAACAATTTCACAGATTAAAGAACAAGTCTGTTAGTCTCTCTACTAAATGGTGACTTTTAGTCATTTCTGCACTATTCCAGAGCCAGAGACTGAACTAATCTTTGTCAAACTGATTGCTTATGATGACTTACTATTTCTACTCGACTCCCTAAGCTCTCTCTAGTGTCCGTGCTTTCCCCAGTCAAGGAGTCAGGAGCTTTCTGAAAACATGGCCTGCCCTTCTTGTTTCTAGAGGCATCGTTTGGACCTTGGTTAGACCAAATCATATTTTACCTGCATAAATCCATATTACTAACCAGTCCAGATTATTCTGCCACCTTAAAAAACACGTTATTAACTGGAAATTCCATGCACACTGATTTTGAAATTTAAAGTCAGGCTATTATGTAAAATATCAAATATCAGTGTTTCCTAAAGCAGAGGTGTTTCAACAGAAACAACACAATTCAACAATGATCCCAGTTATTTCTTTTTGCAGTGTGACCAATAGCAGATTTTTTTTTATCCAGTTGATGCATTTTCCTTTGTATTTTTTATTGCTCATATGAGATGCTAAACTTCTACTTAGAATTCCACCAGGCACTTCTTTACATCTCTTATTAAAGCCCAGCTGTTTACATCAATATCGGCTAACCTTAAGATACTATAGAGGATATAAACAACATATATAAAATATGGTATATAAAATTGAAGCTTAACTCGACCAAGTACAAAGTGGTGTGCCTGGATCAGGGCAACCTCCGGTATCAATATAGGCTAGGGGATGAGCCGATCAAGAGCAGCTCTGCCAAGATGGACTTGGGCATGCTGCATCAAAACCAACATAGCCAGGTCGAGGGAGATGATTCTCCCCCTCTGCTCCACTCTTGTGAGACCCCACCTGGAGTACTGCATCCAGCTCTGGGGTCCCCAGCACCACACAGACCTGTTGGAGCCAGTCCCAAATGAGGGCTACCAATATCATTAGAGGGATGGAGCACCTCTCCTATGAGGAAGGGCTGAGAGAATTGGGATTGTTCAGCCTAAAAAAGAGGAGACTTCAGGATGATGTAATGGTGGCCTTTCAGTATAGGAAGGGAGCCTGCAAGAAAGATTGAGATACAATAGTATGTAGTAATAGGAAAAGGTACAATGGACTCAAACTATAACAGAGTAAGTTTAGATTAGATATTAGGATGAAATTCTTTACTAGGAGGGTGGTGAGGCACTAGAACACGTTGTCCAAAGAAGTTGTTGATGCCCCATCCCTGCATGAGCTCAAGGCCAGGTTGCATGAGGCTCTGAGCACCTAGTGAAAGGTGTCCCTGCCCAAGGCAGGGGGATTGTAATCAGATGACCTTTAAGGTCCCTTCCAACCCAACCCATTGTATGATTCTATGAAAATAATTAAAGAGGATGCACAAAGGAAATGTCAGAAAACATACTTCAAAAGAAAAATATCTCCTATCAAGCGCTTTTAAAAATTATTACTGTAAGCATTCAACTATTATCCTGTACAGCTTGTGGCTTTTTCATGTGTTCAGCCATGATAGGGAACACACTAAAAACATTGGAGATACTGCAGCTCTGGGGAGGGAGGGCAGGGAAATACATCATATTCTGAGTTAATTCGAAGGCTGATAGAGTTGTCGTTTCTTTATGTTTTGCAGAGTTAACAGTCAATCCTGTGGAAAAGTATGGAAGTTTCAGAAGCAAGACAGAAACACAGAACGAATCAAAAACCTCAAACCCTTAAGTCTTCAATATGAAAGAGTCAAACTGATAATAATCTCATATAATTTTTGCACAGTAGGATTCATAAGGGTCTTAAGGAAGAGCATACTACAAAGAGTCAGCCAGTACAAAGGCAGGTGTTGCTAAGACCCCCTAGTGCTCAATCCACAGTGATGGCACAAGCAGCACCCACAGATCATCCCTTGCTGGAGCCCAGGAAAACTGCTAGCTCCAGGTACACAGTAACTCCTGCCTCCACACTGTCAAAGAGCAATTCAGCTCTGTAAAGACCTAAAGGTAAAAAATCACTAATAAAAAAATTAGTAATAAAAAAGGACAAGGGAGAAAATACTGCTGAAACATTTCAACTACAGTATCTAATACCACACATGACTTAAAATGGTCAGTTAAATACTCATTAAATATCTATGCATTAAACACAAGTATATGTACCGACCAGATTTTGGACCTGCATGCAACATGACATAACTTTAGCATAATCACAGTGTGACATAGTTTTAAGAAATGTGTCCAGCTAAAATAATACCAGAGGAGATGTATGCACAGTCCATCACTTTGAATGAACAACAGCACGTGTCTTTGTGAATCACTACTGTTAGACTCTTATCCAACAGACTCTAAAAGACTGCATCTTGCAGTCTTATATGAGATGAGATTTTTATATGAGATGAGATTTTATACATCACAAATAATATTTTTATTACAGATTTTCAAAACTAGTTCACCTCATGAAGAAGCCCTGAGCCAAACTCCAAAAGACGAATGCAGAAGAAAATCAGTAAACAAGGAAACCTGGCAAAATTGTCAAGTGGGGATGGTGAACCACACCATTTAAGATCATTTTAACATCATAACTAGTAATTGCATTGTAATGGAGGCATCAGATCAATAAATAAGCTTTGGTAAGCAAGAAAGATTTCCAAATCAAGATCTGTGGAAAGACTTTTTTCCAAAAAATGAAGACTTACCTTCTGCATTCATGAAGGAGAACAGACAAAAACAACATTAAATTTCCCATGAGATAGGGAAGAAATATGCATGAAATAGAACAGTGAGAAGTGCATCTGCACTGGGGAAAAGCTAACAACTGTTTGCACCCTCCCACCAATCCCACCCTCCAAAAGAAAGAGAAAACCATAATCCTATTTTTCCTAGAGTAACAAAATAAAATTAGAGATTCCATAAAAATAAAATTACAGCTTTCAGAATGTTTCTGTAATGTATATAGAAAGCATTGCAATTAAAATGTTAGCTGTAAACATGTAGTTCATGGGACTAATGCCTGTATTTGGTATTAACAATTTCCATTGAAAGACCACATTTTAGTTCATTTTTACTAATTTAATCTAGCTATTGTACAACCAAACATATTTCTTAGGGTAATGCTTGAGGTCATGATTTTTGGTTTGTTTTGTCTGGGTTCTATTTATGAAGTGAGTAATAAGCAATTAATTCAAACAAACAAAAAAAGCCAAACAAGCAAAAAAACACCCACCATCTAACAGATAGACATCTGGCAGTGAAATCCCTAAAAAAGACTATCAAATTATTTTTTCAAGATAGAAGAGTATGAAGTTTAGCAAGCAGAGAATGTCTGGTGCCAGAGATATACCTCTTGATCTACTTAAAACAAGAACACTTAGAATTATAATAAAGGCTTAAGACTCACAAGTCAAGCAATTCCTTGCAGAGACAGTAATTGGAGAGCACTGATCAAAGATTTCATTACACCAATTGCACTGTGCCTTCTGTGTACACCTAATTACACAGGTGCCACCTGCCAACATGAGAAGCATTGCTACAGCAGCCAAGCATGGACCTTGCTGGCAGTTACTTTTCTCACTGCAAGGTGGACCTGGAGCAGCTGCCTTGTGTTCCAAACACTGTCTCCATAAGCAAACATGACAGTAGAGAGTGGAAATAAATTTACAGACTAGAATGTTAGGTAAGGAATTAGAAAAGAAAAACTGAAAAGAGAGTGGCTGAGGACAAAAAGGAGGAGAAAGACTATGGGTGATAGGGGCATTGGTAGCTCAATGAAACTGGGGAAAAAAAATGAATCCTACCTAAAATTATCCAATATGAGCTGCAAAAAGACCAAGTGTCATCTGCCAGCAGAGCACTCCTTCCAAGCCTTCCAGTACCATAATCCAACAATTAATCACAGAATCAAGGAATCATTTAGCCTGAAGAAAACTCTATGATCATTGAGTCCAAGTATTAACCTGGCACTGCCAAGTCCTCCACTAAACCATGTCCCTAAGTGCCCCAACTGCACATCTTTAAAACATCTCCAGGGATGCTGACTCAGCCACTTCCCTGGACATCCTGTTTCAATGCTTGTCAACTCTTTCCATGAAGAATGTTTTTCCTAATATCTAATCTAAACCTCCCTTGGCTCAACCTGTGGCCATACTATACATTTTGCCCAAACCTTTATTCAATTCATTTGAAACATGCATGAGGTTGTAGTCCCATATACATTTATTTTAATAGCAAAGTCACTTCATGCTTCATTCTTTAAAATGTAGGAAATCTCCTTTCAAATGTACACTGAATTCTATACATTTATAACCTTGTCACTATGGTTACACTGATAATTACACTTGAATTTTACACTTTGCTATTAAAAGAAAACAATTCCAGTGAGTAGCCTAAATACTACACCACTGGAAAGATTTGTGAAGTCTAGTGTATTGGAAGCTGTCCCAAAATGTTGCATACTAGTTTTAGAAAGACAAATAAAGTCCAGCTTCAAAATCTTATTGTTTTGAAAACAGAAGTCTTCAATTACCTGATCACAGATTTCTGAACATGTTAAACAGGCAGTTTTATTTTCCCTGCTAAACTACACAATGGGCTGTGTCCTTGGAGTCTGTCCTCAATTACAGTCAGGATGCTCTATACAAAGCTGTACAGAGCAATGCTGGACATAATCTGAAGACAAAGCATTTTTCCTGGAAACTGATTTTCCATAATGGTCTTCCTGACAATGCAGTTGCTAGCCAGGATTTCAATACATTGTTTTTTAACTATACAGGGAAGCTGAGTTAATAATGGGTGAAAATGTTAAATTATCCTCCTCAAGTAAAATGAACATAAAGGATTTGGAATCTGCAGAACTAAGGAAGGGCCTTTTTTGATCCCCCACAACCAATTTCAGAAAAAAACTACTCAAAAAGTGGTATGCAATGCCTGTCCAGCCTCTGGAGACAGTTCCACAGTTTAAAATATCATATGGTACGGCTTGAATATATTTTACACTTAGTGAGTATCCATTACATAACTTTCCTTCACTGCCTTTAATTACCCCATTAAGCAAGTTGGTATTTGCATTGGCACTTAGAGCAGCTGCACTAGAGCTGTAGGGCACAAGAATATAAAACCAAGAAGAAAAATTAATAAAACATTATCATTTCCATTTAGTAAGTTCACTTTCTTTTTTAATGGAAACATTTGTATTAGAAGATACTATTTCAGCACTGTAAGGTAATAAATCACATAAACCTTGTATTATTCAAGACAACTGAACTGCCAGACAGAAGTATCATCACTCACTAATGGCACAACTTGCCCTTGAGCTTTTCTCATTTTATGGTATTTCTGAGGAGTCAATTTGGATCTGAAAATGTTATTCAAAACATAGAAAATGGTGCAAATGCAATGAAATAAAAATTCTCCTTGGTCTACACCTTTTACATAGGAAATAACTTACAAACTTATTTTACTGTGTTGCACATCATTAATTAATCCAGACACATTTCTGAGAAAACAAAGACGAACATTTCAATCAATTAATTAAAAAATATGCCAGTCATCACACATTCTTAGAAACAGTTTCCAAGTTTCAAGACCATTCATTTCTCAGCTAGCCCAGATGCATACAATACATCCATTACAGATTGGAATAATAATTATACATAATCATGTAATAATTAAAACATCTAATACAATAATTATCAATACCTATGTTACTTGTACATCCCTATGTTCTCTGAATAGTATGCACACAATAAACAGTAAGAAACAGAGCAATGAGAAGTATCAATTTATTCATTAAGAGCCATTGTTCCTAAAAAGCCAATTCCAGATTGCTGGTTGCTGCTTTATTAGTTTCAGGTGTGTGGAAGCTTCTTT
>NW_008650841.1:49891-89192 GCF_000695815.1 Acanthisitta chloris
AGAAGACAGAGACCTTGCATGTATAGATGAAGGAAGCAAATAAGTTTTTATTTTGCACATTTCCTTCATTTCTGAAATCCTAATTTTGTAGCTGTAATAAAAATGTCCTATTTATATAAATGCATTATTCACAAGAACCTCACTACAATACTTCCTTCTGTCTGTCAAGAATGACCTTATACCAGGCTTTCTGCTGTTACCATTAAGGCTTTCCTCCTCTTAGTAAAAATTATTCCAGCTGAGGTATTTTCCAACCATATCTATTTTTCACTTCATAAATAGAAAAATCACTATTTTAGAAGCATTAAAGGCATATCACAGCATGGACTAATGATCTGTACCAGTTTTGGTACCAAAATTCAGATATTAATGCAAATTTGACACTACTTAGCATCCTAAAAGTTCCCCTCTTACCCAAAGCAGGTGTGTGTTTATAGAGAAAAAGTTCTTCAGGGGTATAAGAGCAGCACATGATTAGCACACATCCTACAGTAGCTGTATACTTTTATAATGTAGCTTTCTGTGTGAGCTTTTTATGTCAGCACAGCATAGGCCTACAATACACTCTTTTAAGTGTTTTAAACACTGACCTAAGCCAAATTTGACTAGTATACCACTTTTCATGAGCTGTTTAATTGCACTGTTCATGAGGGATTGAGAGGGCAAAGGAAATGTGACTCAGCTTAAGCAGCATGTTTATGCACACACACATGAAATGCAGAGCAAAGATTCAGTGGAACTGCACATCACACATGTCACACCAATAAGAAGGAAACTAAATTATCATGCAATTTTTATAAGCCTTAATCTGACTTTACATCTCAGTTCAAGAACTGATTTAGCAATATCAAGACTTTGGGCACAGCTGCCAATTCCTCCCAACTGGAGGAGAAATATTTCTTCCTTTCTTTCTGAAAAATTAAACATCTAATTCCCATGAAGAGGCTCATGCCAGTGGTTAATTAAGGAACATTTTACAAGAAGAACTAAAAATTGTCATCAACACAGCAGGCAAATATTAATATTTTTACAAGCACATCCATGCCACAGTTTAATTTCTGGTTCCAGAGCTCTTGCAGGCAGGCAGCTGCTGCCCAGACAAGTTGAGAATCTCAACACTTACTGTAAATCCTAGCTTTCTGATACTTACTCAAACTGGCAAGAAACATTCCTCCTACATCACTTTCAACTATTTGACAGCCTGGCCATCCATTAAATGCATCTCGTAGCAATGTCCATGGATCACTATATAATTCTTCCTTCCAGCTACTGAAAAATAATTTGATGCATAAGAAGCTGGGAAGACTTCCAGGTCCCACAGTATTTGACAGTCAGGGGGAAAGCAGGAATAAAAGTCAGCAGGGTGAAGGCACAGGACTGATGTGATAAGGCCAGTAACAGATTACACAGATTAATGGGTGGATATGAAACACGCTTCTTCACTGAGCAGCTGGAGAGCAGGGTTAGCTGCTGGTCAGGCAGCAATCAGATATTTGCAGTGAGAATTGATGCAGCCTATGGCCAAAAGTCATGTCACTCAAATCTGCGCAAAGGCAACACCAACTGCCACAGGCTCACAGGGAATAAATAAGAGAAACTGGAAAAAAATACAAAAAAATTAAGAAGTCCTTTTTTCTCCTTTCCCATAAATCCTGCAAACTTTGAGTAAAATTCCATTTTTGCTCTAAATTTGAAATCCTAATGCTAAGTGTGACAGATGTGATTCAGTAATGCCATCTTCCTGAGGTGGAAGATGGAGCCACAACCACTGCAGTGGGTACAGGCATACACACTCAATTATTGGGGCGATTAGAGAGGATAAAAGACAAATTAGGTTCTCCCTCTAGAATACACACCCTGCCAGAGGAGCTGAGGTCGGGGAAGATGTGGTAGGGGTTAACTACCAGCCAGAACCTGAATGCTTTCTTTTTGACAGTTCAAAATGTAAATCTGTTTAAGTGACATAATTTTAACCAGGCACTGACACACATGTATTGACAGAAATATCCAGCTATTTCAGTAATTTTTCCACTTTTCGCTGGGTGGTCTGAAATAGCCTTTCTGTTTCTTTGATTTACACACCACCACCCACAGGATAAAAGGAAACAAAACAACTTCACAGTGTCAAAGACCAACTATTTAGCATAACCACATTCAAACAATTTCATAAATCTGCTACTAATCAGACACTGTTGAAGACACCGTGCTATGCAGCACAATGGAAAAAAATTAAAACTTTCACAGGCTAGGAAAACTGCATATGCTACAATCACTATAAAACATGTCCAATTCATTTTCAGACAAAAGGTCATCTTCAGCAAACACTGTTTCATCTTTTAAGGGCTAAGACTACAGTGTTTAGTCATATTGTTACAGCCTTAGTTGCAACAGCCAAAAATTCCCAAAGCCCACACCAATGTGGTTGCTCTGTCGGTCAGGCCTGGGGCTGGTGCAAGACACCCAAGACAGCCAGGTGTCCCCTGGACCTCTCTTGTGATGCTCCCTTCATTGTGTAAGATCAGCTGAGGGCAGCTGTATCAGTGAATGAGCCAGAACTTCATCTCATTAACCAAAAACTGTTCCCATTCTGAGATTTTTTCAAACTTCCATTTACATTTGCCAAATGTTCAGATGATGTATTCAAGCTCCATATGTCCATCAAGATGACACTTTAGCAAAGCTTTAGCTAAATCAGACCAGCCAATTAGGCTCAGAAAAAAAATCTCTGCTTTTGTAATTTAAGGCACACACTCTGTTCTGTTTTATAACCTTACTGTCATTTCAAACCTATATCCAAGAATGTTTATTTAACATGCAGAAAATTTAATTAGATAAAGCAAAATGAGTTGCTGGAGAACTTCAGAAGAAATATTTTCTAACTATCATAAAAATAGTTTTTCCTAAAAACCAAACAAAACATTCTCATGTTTATTCAGCTGGTAAAGTTTTGGCTTTATAGTTCATATGCTGTTACATTGCCAGGGACTGTGTAAAATAACACCACTGTTTATTCAACATAGTTCTTTTAACTTGTGTCACCATGCCTTCTCTATTAGTACATTGAGCCTTATCAAAATGCCTTTGAACAGTCATTAATAGTACTCAGTCAATTATCTCTTGGGTTTAGAACCAATGTCAAGCTCATTTTATATTCTCCATGTTCTACTGGCATAAATCTTTTAAACTACTACTCTTTTTCACCACTGAATGGGTCAAAGCAAATGGTTCCCCTTATAAAAGATTTTTGAGGCAAGGGAGAGAAATAGCCAACACTCATTTGCTGAAACCATTAATGACTTCGATTAAGGACCAAGGAAAAATTATTAGAACCAGAATAAATAATGAATAAATCACCCCTGTTAAAAAAGCTAAACTTTCAAATGAAAATCATATACATTCCACTGTAATATTACCCTGAAAACAGCATTTTTTAAGAAGTGAAAAGGACGAGGAGATGTATCCTTCCATCCTTTCCCAGTCCATGGATGAATAAGAAATTGCCAACACAGATGGTAAAGAATAAGCAATACATTGAAGGTCCTCTGGGTTTGATGTTCACCTGTCTCTTTTCAACACCACCAAACTCTTATTGCCTCAATTAATATCCGCCAGAATCAGTAAAATGACATCCCTCTACTGCTACTATTATTTTGACCTTGATATCATGAACAAGAATGTAATTATGATAATGAGCCAATTATTTTTTTACAATATAGCAATCAAAAAGACTACTACTCCCTCCCTTTTCTCAGGATAATACCTGAACATTCTGGGTTTATTTCATCTTCAATTGTTCACATGCAATCATTATCACACATTTTGCTCAGATTTTATTTCTTATTTCTAAAATGAAAAACAAACCAACCAGCAAAGTATTAGAATATTCATAACAGTACACAAGATATGATTTATGTAGGATAATAACAGAGTATTTTAATGTTTGCAATATTTTACAGGATTTACTGGTATGAATTTTGAATGACAGCACATCTGTCTTCTAGGACAACTAACTGTCAATAATGCATCAGCTACACCAGCATATGCATATTTTATATAGTTTATATAAAAACAGGGCTAAGGATATTTGAGGGGATTTAAAATTTTTTAGTACTTTATAGATAATCCAGCCATATGTGCCTAACAATGGAATTTTTCCCCATAATTCTTGTAGTTTTCATACAATTTTGTTCTGTTGTTACAATAAACACAATAATTTGGAAAAAAATAATGGTTTGTGGCCTTCTGATTATGAAAATAAATTATGCACTTTATTGTGAGGTCAGATCTGTCACATACCTTCAACTAGAAGCCACTACATAAAAGTGACTCGAATAGGTTTGCACAGTCTGACATATAATTAATACAAACTGTTACCCTAGTCTGACTATTGACTGTTAAATTAGTGACTCCACAAAAAAACTCCTGGCTTTGTCCCTGAAGATCACAAACTGACTAAAAATCTATAGCTGCTATGACTATAAATGCTATTTCAGAGGAAAGATTCTTCCATCTCCTGGTCAGAAATTAATCTTTCCAACTTTGACCATTGTGGGATTTATGGTCAAGCTGTACACACACATAAATTGCAGAAGAAAAGAAAAACATTTTTCTGCTACCTCAATTAGGTTTTTTAGTCAAAGCTAAGTTACCCAAAGATAGATTCACTTATGATGAATTATACAGTTTCACAATCAATTTCTGACTTGAGAGACAACCTAAGTGCACAACAGTAAGTTAGCCATTATTACCTAGAGATAGGTTTCTTTACTCAGACATATTTATAACTGGAACAAAAATAGAAACCTGAAACTCTCTACATTTAATTTAGGCAAACTGCGGTTCATTGTTATCCACATAAGATTCATGTCTGCCTTATAAGTCTACTTGTAGGACAGCTTGATGCAGATTGTAACTTCATCTGTAAATTATGTCTCAGTTATGCAAAGTTAATTGCTATTGATTCAAAAGATGTGTCAAATTTTCTGTGAAAAGAATCAGAGAGTTGATAGGAGACAAGATAATACTCCACACAGAATCCCTCCATGACAAAAGTTTTAAGTACTAGAAATTAAACACACCTTTCTGGCACAGCAAACATGGAATCCCTCCATGACAAAAAGTTTTAAGTACTAGAAATTAAACACACCTTTCTGGCACAGCAAACATTCTTTTTCCACTGCTAGCAAGGGACTTCACAACCATCATGATTTCACAGCATGGTAAAGCAATACCATGGCGATCGATAACTTCCATGCAATGAACTCAGAAGAAACCTACAAATAAGCAAATAAAAAGTCAGAAGGCAAAACCTAAACAAATTAGCCATATGAGTTCCCCTGATGATTCTCTAAAAGTGAGGTTGTGATGATCTAAACTTCATACAAGCAATAGCAAACTCAGCATTAATATCTCTGTTTATCTAGGAACATATGAAGATAAGCATATTTTAATGGCTCTCTCCATTTCAAAGCCTACTGTGTCCCACATGCCCCCGGATACTTCCCAATTTCCCTGAATAACCCAATCTTTAACTCTCCATTGCATAATCATGTCTTGAAGGTCATTCCACACATTTTTTGTTTCTGTGAAAAATTGCTGCCAGGCATCTGTTTTGAACGTTTTCTCCTCCCCTTCTTTTTTTCCACTTATGCCATCTGAGCACATCACTTACATCCATCTCAAAATTCTAATTTCAGAGGACATTCCTCTGAATCATGCCTTAGTCATGCCCACACCTTTCCAAGTGTATTGAAGAAGACTTTTATTTTCAATCTGAATATATTTTTTTAAAAATAAACACCATGTGTTGCCTGTCAGCCATTACAAATTAATTAAGATTAAACAAATCAAGATTAAATCTTTACAGATGTTTATGAAAATCAAAAAAAGTCTAATTTTTTGCACAAATGAACTGGTCCAACAACCCAGAGATACAAATGTAATCCAGTAAACTAAGTACAGCTCATTAGCACCGTATAATGAACAGGACAGGCAGAAAGATTCCACATTTATACAATCACACCTCCAAATTTCCTTAACTAGAAAAATCAGCTAAAGAGAAAAAAAAAATCATAACTGTTAGCCATTCTCTTCTGCTCCTTTTGCTATATGTCCCAATTCCTTTTTTGGCTTTCAGGGAAATCCTCAGCCTTATTCCTAATGTAACCTTCCTCTTCCGTCTTATGAAGGTCACAGAAGAGCAGAGCAAGTCGAATACAAGATGGACCACAATAAGAACTTTTTCCTTAGTTGTGCCCACGTTTGTCTACTCTCAGAAAATTCTATTATTGTAATTAATCTCATTTGAGAGCTTCCTACTATATTTTAGCTTGTACAGTTAAAAAAACCCAAGAAAGATGAATCAGCAACAGAACATGCATATGTAGTCAAAACTTCATGCGAAGACGTTTTAACATAATCTAGATCTCATTGTAAAAAGTGTTTCTCTCCACATTTATGCTGTAATGTTAAGGTTTTATATTTACTGTAAAAGAACTGCGGCAACAAGAGACAATTGTCCTTTGCATCTTCACAATAGTAGATAAGAGTATTTAATTTGAAATCTCACATTCTAAAAATCACTTTATTTTTTTCTTCATGAGGAAAGAATAAAATAGTATACAATATATAAAATAGTCTACTGTTATCAGAAAGCAATGCTGGTCTGTATATCAGTATGCCATCACTGCCCAAGCTGGGGACTTAGACCAAGAAGTCCATTGTAAAACAGAATGAAATATCCTTTTGTAGTTCATTTTACCTTATTGGCAGTATGAGTCATACACCTCCATTTAGCAGTAAAACTCTCAACAATCAAAGTGGAAATTGATCTTCCTGGCCTTTTAGACTTTTTTGAACTAACACTGTACTGGTTTTGGCTGGGATAGAATTAATTTTCTTCACAGTAGTTCATTTGGGGCTGTGTTTTGGATTTTTGCTGATAAAAGTGTTGATAACAGGGACGTTTCAGTTATTGTTAAATGGTACTCCCACAAAGTCAAGGCCTTTTCTGCTTCTCATAAAGCAATAAAGGGATTGAGGGTGCACAAGGAGTTGGCAGGGGACACAGCTGGAGCAGCTGGCCTCAACTGACCAAGGGGATATTCCATACCATATGGTGTCATGTTCAGAATATAAAGCTGGGGGAATAAGGAGGCAGGAGTGACATTCAGAGTGATAACAGTTAAGCATGATGAAGCCCTGATTTCTTGGGCATGGCTGAACACCTGCCTGCCCATGGGAAGTGGTGAATGAATTCCTTGCTTAGCTTATGCACAAGTCTTTTGCTTTACCTATTAAACTACCTTTATCTCCACCCACAAGTTTTCTCACTTTTACCCTTCTGATTCTCTACCCCATCCCACTACAGGAGGAGTGGTTTTAGCAGCCATCTGGGGCAGTGCTGCACACCAGGATTACACCACAATGCACATTTGCTCTAATTCAGAGATTTTTAGGCCGAGTTTGATGGACACGATTAGGGGTCCTAATTAAGTTAGCTGGGGAGATGTCCACGTGTTAGTGCTTTTATTTTTATCCACCTAAGTGGCAGCCATATACAGCAAACACTTCGAGAGTTTCACACAAGCACCACAAAAAAACCAATTGCATACAAAGTTAATTTGAATAATGCATACAACACAATGGTCAAAAGCAACAAATGTCTCTTTGGCTGAACCTCTGAACTGCTTAAAACAAAGCCAAATTCAGTTAAATCAAGTCTATCATGAGGCTGATATTTCACATGCAGTTTTCAGCTTAAAGCAAATTTTTATAGCCGGAAGAATGGAATGGTAATAAAATGCTGACAAGCCATACAAAATAGTTTCTGCTAGAGGGTGGATTGTATATTCTTGACATTTCAAAATAAACTGATTTATATTTAAGAAATAACATACAGTTCACATTCAGTAACTGTAACTCTTTATGTCTTTTCCTAAACAAATATCAACAAGAAAGTTCAGATTCTTTCCCCTTCCTAAGGTCAAAGCTGAAACGCTTCAGAGTTCATCCCTGAGGCCAGGTAGGTCTATTAAACCTCACACGAGAGCAGGATATTAAAAAAAAGAAATATCCTTTGCAAAAGCAGGACACATGTTCCTGTGGCTCAATTCCAGACCTCATGATTTAACTGCAGCTCCAAAGATTTAATGCAACAGACAGTTCATGTAGATATTCTCCCTCCTCCTGCCACATACTTGAGTTTAAGTTTTTTTAACAAACCAGAACTACTTCTGAGTCTTCCACTACTATAGAGTGGTGCCACAAACAGCATTCAGAAGAAACATATATGCAATGAAGGGCTGCCATTAGCTGCCATTTATGAAAAGAATCTCCAACAGATTGCACAACAAAACATCATGACAGCAATCCAGAAACCCAAACTTATAACCAAGAATCCTGTTATTTGACCTGCAAACAGAAACCTGACTATTAAAATTAGAATGCCAGAAGCATCTCAGTTTACTATTTACACCGAAAATCATGAGTTAATATGAGTATTTTAAAGAAGGACCTTAACAATAGACAACTTTCTCATAAGTGTGGTAATTTCAGTTACCAAACTCAGGAAACAGGGACTTTCCACAAACTTTTAAAAAGTAGCCTTGATGCAATGGCCTCTTGTTCACATTTTCACATTTCTTGGCAAAAGGTACAGCTTCTCATAAGCAGGAGTGTCTTTTTTGGTTTAGTTGTGCTTGTTACCTTTGTGATCATTCTTTGTGAAATTACCTGTAAACTGCAACAAAAATCCTTACACGATTTTAATTAGCTATTTTTGCCCTATTTTTTATGATCATCATTTCATAAACCTCATTTTCAAACAGCACATAGTCTTTCAATGTTTGTTTGATACATAAATACTCATACCCAAAACAAATGGTCACTGCTGGGTAGTTCTTTTCCATACAGATTTTTCCACTCCCATGCATGTTTCAGTTTTGAAAATAGTTTGTTTCGGAATACCAGTTCAGTAAGAACTGTTATATCAGCAATATTATCAATGGCACACTTCTGCATTCTGTACTTTCCATCTAGATCCATTAAATAGTTCTAGACTACCATATCTAGTGTTTTCACCTTATGTAGAGTTCAACTCTATAAATACATACAGTTCATGCAATTAATTTTCAGATAACAAGACCCTCTTGACAGAAATCCTAGGTTTCTGATATAAAATACGTCCAGAGTGTGCACACACACGCATCAGTTTTGATAGCTCACTTTTCGTTTTCCTCTCTTGGGATGTAACAGAGTTGGCAATTTTTTCATTACACTTGGGAATACTATGTGAGAAGTTTCCACACCTTTGGAAACCCACTCTGTAACACAAAAAGTTATATACATAGATCTGACCAGCTCATCAGAAAAATCATTCATGTAATTAAAACCAAGCTGAAGTATGAAGTCAGATTTTCATCTCTTAATTTTACATACATAAATCTGTATAGAAATTATGTCTCATATAAGCAGTCCAAATCCACTTTAGATCTTTTCTGTAAGGTCCATTTCAACCCCTATAATTCTATGATTCTATGATTTTCTGACATTTACTATGTGCATATACTATCTGTATCTAATAGTCCTATCTGCAAATACACTTTTTATCCTAACTAAGGATAAAAGAGTATTTTTATAACTGCATATTTTGTAAGTCACATATATACCAGAACAGAATAATAATCAGCTCAGAGATAGCAATTTTACAGCGAGGCTTACATTAAATAAATAAATTTAAACTACCAAATTCCCACCATAGCTATGAACACTTTGGCACGGGAAGGTTTTCTTTAGATTTATTTACACAGCCTGTGACTGCTTGGGCCCAAGCAGGCTTTTATAGGGCCATTACTGCTTGCCATATCTAAACATCTTTAAATGGCATTGAAATGAAAGATAACATGAATTTTTAAAAATCCATTATGAAATATTCTATTTTGTAGAGACACCAGTTCATCTTAACAGAGAGAAATAATAACAGCACGGCAGATGGACGAAGGTGTTAGATGAATGAGTAAAACGGTAATATAAAGGGAATGCTGTGTTACAAGTACTGCAAGGTCCTGACGCAACTACTGGAAGTAAACTTGAGGGAAGAAATGAGATTTAATCTATGTTATGTGTTCTTCACATGGGATGGGGATGGAGATTTTAATTTCTAGCTTTCATAGTGATATTATTTCACTCCTAACACTAGGCAGACAATTTCCATTTCTATCATTTACAGCCCACAGTGCCTTTTGTCTACCTGTGTAAAGAAAATAAACAAAACATTTCCCCATACGAAGCTGAGATCTGCCATCTTTTTCATTATTGCAAGGCATTTATTGTAGGCAGAGATGCAAACAGCAAGTGACACCAGTATGAAAATTTACAAACCTCATCATGCCAGTTTAAGGGTCAACATACATAAAGGAAAAGGGCAATCATCCAACTTCTGCTTCAGCATTTACACGGAGCATTTTATTACAATTCTCCTTTTCCTCTGTTTACTGTTCTTAACCAGAAGGAAGCTATACTTAATTCTTAATACTTAATTCTCATATCTTTCCATTTCCTCACATCATTACAATTCCAGATCACTATCTAGTCTACTTTGTATCTGGTTTTGGTGCCACTGAATGCCTGACTTCAGGAAAGAGCAAAACAATTCCTGGGGGGCTTTACCTAATCATTCTTTTGTGTTATACTTCAGGGATTGACACAAATGGAAAAAATCTTGGATATTGCCCTCTGTAAAATACCACTCACTGCACTACAATTTGAATATAATTTGGAATTCACTAAGGACTTGGACCATAATTTATATTTGTCAAATATATGTTAATTAATTCCAATGACATTAAAATAATCTCCCATTTTGGTGCTATCATACAGCAAACAGAAATTACTAAAGAGTAATTAATTGTTATTAGACTTTACTTCATACTTACAACAGGAGGATCTTACATGATCAAATTTCACAATAATATTCTACAATAAGAAAAGATGAAAACAAGGTCTTCAGCAGACCATGAATATCAGTCACTTGAATTCACTAAAAAAAGAAATAAGTAAGTTTGAAAATATAAAAAGCCATGTTTTCAGTAATATCTAAACCAAATATCTAAATATCTAAACCAAATTTCCTTTAAGATATGGTTATTAGTAAGTAGGATATTTGGTTTCCATCTCCTTCTAGATTCAAGGGATTCAACAGATTATTAATTAACATAAAATACAATTATTTTTATGTTACTTTTTCTTCTTAAGATATAACTAAAGAGATAATGAAGGGCAAAATATTGATTTGTGGCTATACTAGCATTAAACATACATGAGTATACATACACACAGATATGATTTAATTAAGCAGTAATAATGCTATTATCAGACCGAGTGCAACCTCTGTTATCATACAGCCATCAGCAGAGTCCTGCAAATTTATAATCTCAAAGGATGTTTAAAAGTTAAGAAAACATGTTACCGTCGTATCCATGTCACAAAAGTTCCGAACTTTTTTGTTCACATTTTGCAATAGCCGTTACCGTTGTATCCATGTCACAAAAGTTCCAAACTTTTTTGTTCACATTTTGCAATAGCATTTTAAATACAAAACAGTTACTACAAACAATCTTTAACTGAGTATCATCCTTCTGAGCACTTACTGTAACAAACCATCCAAATCATTCAGAAAAAAAATTCACAAAATTTTCACTGTCATTTTTCTTACTCATTTGATTGACATCTGTGTGTAGAGAGCTTAATGGTTATCCTGAGTACTGAACTGAAAATATAAACCTGTGTAAACCTAGAAAACATATGCTCATGAAGTGCTAAACTAAAATATTCCCATCCACTGTGCTCTGTAAACTGAGAGTAGTTTTTTTAATAGAACGTACATGGATTTAACTACAGAATTCATTAAAGTGAGTGCAAGTCATACAGCTAAAATTTACTGCCATGGAAAGAGATGTCTTTAGAATACATCCAATAAAATTTAAGTAGGAGCTGCAGTACCTGAATATTTTAAATAGTCATCAGAGACAAAAATTGTTGTGAGGCTGCAACAAAGATGAAGAAGAAAGAGCTTTATGATGTCTGTGTCTGGCAACCATGATAAAATATTATACACATCTTATAACTGACTAATTACTGATGTCCTGTTTTTCACTTCATTTGACTACCTAAACTGTCTCTAAAGTGCCTATCTGCATTTGCATTTTAATGAATAATAATTGATATTTATTCAGCACACTCTATTTGCACCTCAGAGGTTCATTTACAGATTAATATTCTTATTACCTAAAACAAACTATGCATAGATATTCAGATTTGGGAATTAATAGCAAGCAAGCAAGACACTGTGGGTAGCATTATAATTTGGTCAACCTGTTGACCTCAGTTTCAGCTTTTGTACTGCATTAGGTGTCAGTGGTGGCTGGAGATGTCTGGACTTTAGGAAGTTGCACCACAGTTCCAAGGAGATAAAGAATTACAGAGACTCCTCACTGAGATGTCTAAAGGTTTTCAATTTATGCCATTCTTGCCAAAGAATATAAATCACCCAGAAGAAATGAGTAGTACTCACTGCTTTCTACAATGACACTGATAGTAAAGAAAACATCAGAGTATACTGTGACTAAAAACAAAAGAAAAAAAAATCAGGCCTATATAAGCTTATGAACCATCCTGACTGGTTTATATTGTGTCTTAACCGTGCAAGCCCAACTAAGAGCAATGAGAATGTTCAGCATTAATTCCAGAAAGTGCTGTCCACCTGCATTAATTTGGTTTGTGATTTTGAGAGTAACAATTCAGTAGTCACTCTAGTGATTTCCTTACTTTGCTTGGCACTCTTTACAATGAAAAAAATTAAATCAAAGAAAGAATAAAACCCAAACTTTACTGCTATAGTAAATTTGATTACATATTTTACAGCTGTGGATATCCACAATATAAAGAAACAAGCCAACACAAGCCCAGAAGTGACATTTGGATTTCATATTCATGGCTGGTTCTCCAGCAGATCAGGTTTAAATATCAAGCTTCTGTGAAGAGATTTCCCTGTGACATTAATCTCTCTCAGCCATACATTCTTCTCAGGAAATTTATATTCCAGTATCCTAAGAAGTATTTTCTCTTCTTTTCTATATATCTCCCTATTTCCTGGGATAACACTGAACCTAATCTAAACCAAGCACTTTGTGCAATGGGCTGCCCTAAATTTTAAAACTGTCAAGTGAAGGCTATGCTCTCTGAACACTACTGTCTTCAGATTAACCTCTTATCACACACAAAATCGATTTAAAAATAGATATAAGGTAGCTATCTAAGATAGCCTCCTTGGCAATGCAGCTCATGGATGAAGTTGGTCACCCTTCAAACAGACCTGTAGCATAAATGATAGACACCTTTAAGTGCCTCTTTGTCTCCTCCAGCTCTGAGGTGTTTTTGCTAACTCAGTGATGAATGCTAACACTGAAGGCTATGAAAACAGATCACTTCTTATGAAAGATACTAAGGAACAATATAAATTTTGAAAGAATTAGCAATATTTACATACAGATTTTGCAAAGGCATTCTGACTTAAGCAGGCTGCAGGTAGGGAACAACACTTTAAAACCTAATGCCAAAAATGTAATCTAATCAACAAAGGCATTACAAATATTTTTCAAAAAACTTGAGGAAGATGAGGAAGAATATTACCATATTATGTCCAGTGGTATAATCCCTGGGAAAATAAAGATCATCCAAGAAGAAAGCTACAATTAAACCAGGTTATTCTTGATTAGAGAACATAAATGTTCTCAAACAACCTGTTCTAGCAATTCCCTTTATATATAGGAACAGAGAAGGTATAGCTCTCACAAAACTTCAGGTCACACTGGCCAAACTCAAAAGCTAGTGTCTACTGCAGCTGATAAGGAGATTAAGTACTGTTCAATATAATGCAAAAGAACTCTGCATTCTATCTTTTTGTAACTTGGCTCTTATTAGAAATCTAGGTTTTTAAATAAGAATTCTTGTACAAAAATATCCATTCCAGTGATGATCTCCATACATCGTTCCATAAGACAAAGCACAACTCAAGGAAGGACCACCAGTGCCCACCACTAAAGAGGTCATGTAGAGGTCCCACCTAGAGCTGCCTGCCTGGCAATCCACTCTATAGCAAAGGCAAAGAGGAGTGACCGTGCTGGGACTAACTTGGTAAGTGCAAGAATACAAAATTTGGGCAAGAAGAACATACAAGGAACAGAGCCTAGATCAGTCCCTTTTTCACTTGCTTAAGTTTGGGTTTCACTGTCTTCAGGTTATGTTTTGCTGGAACTTTAACTGTTAACTGTTACACTTCTTGCTATTTTCCAAACTCTGAACTATTAAGAAAACTGAAAAGCTCCTGACTTCTTTTCTTTGGTGATGTTTAAGCATTACTGTGTTAGCAACCTCTGGCTTACCTAAATCCTTTGTTTTGATGTAAAAAGCTAAGGGAAAGAAGTTTCATTACAGCACAGCATTCTTAGTAAAATCCTAGGCTATTAGCAACATGGATAACTTTCTCATCTAATTATTTTTAACTAAGCGAGGAAATAAGTGAATAGAAGCCCATACTGTTCAAATATTTTAAATTACATAATTGACAATGAAAGAGATGAAAGAAATAAGATCAGAGTACACAGCAGATTTAAAGAAAGCATATAATCATTGCATAGCATGAGATGGCCTCTGGGCTGTAATCAGTCAGGAACCCCTTGTAAAATTATTACTGTGATACAATGGAGTGTTTCTGGTTCAAAAAGCAAGAGTACTAATTCTGGGTGAAGTCCTTGCACATTTGATCTTAGTAAAGGATTAAGGCAGGGAGATACATGGTTCCCTACAGCCAGATGCCTATGGCTTTGCACGGTGGTTCTGGGAAACCAGTTTTATTGCTGCTTCAGGATGAGCCTGCAGCAACTTTTTTGATATGCTAACTCTGCTAACATAAGAATGCAAGAACATACGATAAAGATCATGATGTCTGGAGACTTGAAGAGAAATGGGACTTAAGATTAGTAAAGATAAGTTAAATATATCCTTGTAAGCTGACAAAAATCTTCATAAACTAGCTGCCTAAGCTTGATTACACTGAATACAAACGAATCTGAACATGCAGATGCAAAGGAACATTAAGCCTAAAAACAGTGATGAATAGAAAAAGTTAAAATCACATTTTTTAAGCTGTCTGGAGTTACTGCGAAGGACTGATTTCAGATGTACAAGACCATTATATGGTTTATCCTTTTCTACAGAAGTGGGACACAATCCCTTATTTCCAGAGGAAAAATGCATTTTAAAACACTGAAATTGAAATAAGAAAGCAAATTTGCCAGTAAAGGAAATAACATTAGGCTAAGAAAGAATATGTCATAGAAGGTATAAACAGAGACGCAGATAGAAAGAAAAATGGGCAGATCTTAGTGGTCGGGGAAATGCCAAGGTCAACTAAGTTCATTTAAACATCCTTCCCATGTAATCCCACATTAAGAAGAAAAAATATCTTCAAAAGACCAAGGGCTATGACTGGAAATGGTAAAGTTACACAAGTCATTTAAGGAATATAGGAATGGCCAAGGGCTCTGAGTGCCCAGAAATCTGGCAGGAGCTGGAGGAACACTTCAGACTGCAGAAGCAGAAAAGGGATGTAGCACTGAAAAGACAAAAAAAAGAATCAACCAACCCTAGGAGAGACAAACTTATGATCTGTAAGCATTTCCATGAGCAGTTCCAATTAAATGCATTTGTGTCTAAAATACAAAGTCCTGAAATCCAATCTAGAACAGTGCTGGACACAGAAATTCTCTTCATACACATCAAATTCCTAAATTTTCTTGAAGGAAAGGAAAAGTTAAATAAGAAAATGCAGACACATTATTTTTAAATTCCAGATACTGAAGACTTTCATGCTTTGTAACGGATGGATGCATAGTTTAAAAACAAAAAAACAATGCCCTCTTCCTTTTCTCTAATTCTTCTCCTACCCATACACAAAAAAACAAAATAAATGACAAAACCACACAACAAACAACCATGCATAAATCATTTCTAAAAAAAACCCAACTTCTAACTAAGTGGTCAAAAGTCATATACATTTCCTTACCACAAACTGGTCTTGTTTTTCCCATATTCTTTCAACCTTCCTTCTACAGGGTGGGAATTTTTTCATTTGAAGGTCTGCATATTGCAATGCCTTGTCTATTGATTGGCATTGCTAAAAAAGATAAAAAACTATTGGCATTTAAGAACTTTAATTTAACGTGCACTTAAGCATTCTATGTTTGTGCTTCATTGTGCTGGAAAAGTTTATTACCTTTTTTTTCAAGCACAAAAGCACTTACTCCTTAGCAACATAGTAATAGCAGTAGAGATCATTATAATGAAAACACTTTAAACAGTTGGTTTTCAGACTCACATTCAGGCAGATTCAGGGAAACAGAATACAAAGCATGTGAACCATTTTTTCATTTTAATAAAATATAAAAAAACCCAAAAAACACCCCAAAGCAACCTACAATCCCATTGATTGACAAGCATTTTCATCTAAGGATTTTTAATTCTCAGAGATTAAAATCTATCAAACAATCACATTATTTTTGGTGTATACCTTTGCATCTAACTCCTTGATGATATTCACTAAAAAATACCATTCATATTTCTAGTATGTTGACTTGATACTTAACAGAAATCACCAGTAAGTATTCACCCAGGCTAGTATCTGCAGATACAAAATCAAAAGAATGTTCCTCTTGGATGCTATTTGAAAAGGGCAAGCTTTTAAACAGATTTTTAAATGAAAATAAGTTTTATATTTCAGTCTACATTGCTTGCAACACTTCAAAACAACACACACAAAGAATTAATCAGGTTGTAACACCAGTTTCTGAATCCAGTGACTTGAATATGAAATATCCACACCTGTACAAGAAAATAGAAAGAAATAAAAAATTACCACCCTTCAGCATGGGCTACAATTCAAGGAGAACAATAGTGACCACGTGCTTCTAAACCTGGAGTGCAGTCTGAGAAACATCCAGGAATACAGCATTAACTCCATCGTCACCATGTCACTACTCATCCCTTACTGGAAAAGTGCTAAGATACAAACACAACTTCTCTTCAGGATACACAACTTCAGATGAAATTCTCCAAGTCTCCTGCAGTGCATAAAATAGAATTTCTCAGATCATTGTCTATATATACCTGTACTTTTAGAGAACCATAGAATCATAGAATCAACCAGGTTGGAAGAGACCTCAAAGATCATCAAGTCCAATCCTACCATGGTTACCAGACCATGGCACTAAGTGCCACATCCAGTCTCATCTTGAAAACCTCCAGGGACAGTGAATCCACCACCTCCCTGGGCAGCCTATTCCAATGCCTGATCACTCCCTGTAAAAAATCTCTTCCTAATATCCAACCTAAACCTGCCCTGTCAGAGCTTCAGTCTGTGCCCTCTCGTCCTACTGCTAGTTGCCTGGGAGAAGAGACCAACCCCCACCTGACTACAACCTCCTCTCAGGTAATTGTAGAGGGTGATAAGGTCTCCCCTGAGCCTCCTCTTCTCCAGGCTAAACAATCCCAAGTCACTTAGCCTCTCCTCATAGCACTTGTGCTTGAGTCTTCACCAGCCTCGTTGCTCTTACCTGGAGCTCTTGTTCAACAACAGTATCAGCTGTTGAACAAATAGCATGAAAACAAGCTCTTTATATTCATTTTGACCATTGTTTCTTTCAGAAATCATGGGGTTCCTTATCCTTCTCCTGACTATAAACTCTCCAAGCATCTCCCCATAGCATAGTATATGAAAACACCCATCATCTTTGTTCCCTTGTTCTCTTTCACTGAAGAAGCAATGTAGACAGTAGAGGCTTGTTCTAGGTAGTGCTAAATGTTCTGATGAGTTATGATGGTCTGAAGATCTAAGTGAAGCAAGGTTGGTAGTAAATGTAGTATCTTACCCACCACAGACACATGGATGGAGAGGGGAAGATAAATAATAAAAATTACTAGTTTAACAGACACAGAGCAAACATCAGAGCTAATTGCAACTAGCATGGTGTTCTAGGAAGGCATTTCTGTTCATGTTGGGATTTTTATAATCATATACTTGTCTGTGCTGTTAGGTTGAGGAAACAAGGGCAAAACAAAGTATTTCTGCCTATTTCAGGAAAGTGTGGGTCTATGATTGCCATTAGGTCTTGTCTGTGTAAGCATTTCAGACTCACTCATGAGAAATTTTTATCTTCAAGGCACAAAAGCTTAATATTTACTGTGCAGAGTGCTGTCATGCCAAAGGAACAAAGCATAGACAGCTAAAGAACAAAACCAACAATGACTGCAGTTCAATTTATCTATTTAAAAATGGGTTTCATTAGACCAAAAAGCCTTGTAAGCAACTCAAAGAAGGTTAAGAATAAACACAATGTTCTCATTGTGAAGAGAGAATATTTTGTTTTGCTCTTTTAGTTCTTTCCATACGAGTAGATAATATTTTTGTTTTGTTCTTGAAGTTCTTTCCATACGAGTAGATAATATTTAGCCTCACTTTTTTTATCAAGTAAAATCATTTTATAACTAATCATATAATCAAGAACAAACTCCAGAACTGCCATTTATTTTCTAAAATGCCCCCCCAAGATTATATTTTAAATAATTACTTCACACCTCTTTAGGAATGCTGGCTAGGATTTCTCTGGACAATTTCTTGAAGTTCTTTCCATACGAGTAGATAATATTTAGCCTCACTTTTTTTATCAAGTAAAATCATTTTATAACTAATCATATAATCAAGAACAAACTCCAGAACTGCCATTTATTTTCTAAAATGCCCCCCCAAGATTATATTTTAAATAATTACTTCACACCTCTTTAGGAATGCTGGCTAGGATTTCTCTGGACAATTGGTAACTTCTGCCAAGTTCCCAAATATGAACTTGCTAAATAAACTGACTATTCTAAGTCAACATTCAGTCCAGATGCCAGCTGAGCTTGTAAGAAATTCTATTTTTAAAAGCCATGAAACTTCATATTCTGCTATACAAAAGTATACAAAATATGAAACCCTGTTTGAATGTGCAGCTCAACAACAGACCACAAGAGTTTGATGCACATCTGGAAGCTGATTAGTGTGAGATCTGCAAAATAAAACAGTTACAAAAAATTGTTGATCAAGGGTCATTTGGTTCTATTCTTCTATTAAAAGAAACAACTGTTGAAGTTACTAGAAATTGCAACAGCACTCTATAATCTGTGCAAATGCTCAGGCCAAATAATAACACAGCAGTGCAAGTTCTCATTGACAAAGGCAAAATGACGTGGAAAGACATTGCAAGGACATTGCTTTTTTAAGGTCTAAAATGGCCTTTTCTGATTCCTGGAGCTGAATGAAGCTAGACAGGGTGTAAATAAGGACAAAATCCTACTTCATGTCACTGTGATAGACTAGTACTGAGGAAAAGAAAAAACGCAACAACTCTTCAGTAGAAATAGATCATGTGCTACCTGAGCTTCATATGTAAAGCCCTTCTGAAGCATGATTAGAACACATGACATACACTCACCACAGAGTATGACAAGTCCTACGCCCTACACATCCACCTCAGTGCACCACTCCTAGAGATAAACAGCAATTTCTGCTTCACTGAGGAAGAATCTGGCACATACACGGGCAACTTCTGGACAGGCTGAAAATACACAGCACATGTACTTCTTTGCAAAAGCAGCAGGACCTGAACTTCCAAACTACTCCATCTAATGTGCCCAATATCAGGAATTTCAGATAAAAATTTCATTACAGACCCAGAGAAACTAAACTGTTAAATATAGATTTATACATACACACAAAAACGTAATATTTACATCTGCTTTGCTTATTTAAATAGGGCAGCTGTACAGCCTCAAATTAAGCATCCCATAAACTCTACATAAGACTAATCAAAGTGTCTTTTAGAGAATGTCTCAGGTTCTCAGGGCCCTGTTTTTATCCTTTTTGAACATCTTTGCTGGCAATTTTATTTGAAACCTGAAATCTTTTGTTTGCCCCCTTTCTAGGGAAAGTTACACCGTTCTGAGGGGCTATCTTCTCCCAGTGTTGCCAGGCAGGCAGCATGCAGCGACACTTCAGAAGGAATGCATATATCCAGGCCTTCCAGAGTATGGCACATGCACCAGTTTGAAGGTATTTTCTACACTTTCAGTGCAGAACCAGCTCACAGCATAGGTTTGAATAGAATACACTATTTCAGTTGGAAGGAACCTAGCTACTTCAAGTAAATAAAGCCTGAAGTAATTTTTATGTATCATATACCTTAGTTGCTGTCAAGTTTTAATATTTGATACTGCTTCAAGGCATTTACATGAGCATTTCCTCCTGTATCATGTAGCACATGCCAAATATTTCTAATTAATCTTCCAATCCAAGACTATTACTAAGCCTGAGAGGCAAACACAATTTAGGGCCTCCTATGGGCAGCATATTCTATCACTCTCCACTGTTTCCTTTTGAGGGAAGCCGTCTCACAGAAATCCAGATAGCTTTATACTAACTACTTCATAGATGATGCACCATAAAACAAAGAGCAACATGGAAGCACTAGATGTGCTGATGAAGTAGCTACCTAACATCTCCTAAAGTAGGGCCATCTTCTGCAAGAGAAATTCCTGTCACAAGACATTAATGCTTCCCTGGAAGTTTCTAATCCATTAATATCTTGGCATTAATTTTCAGAATCAACTGTACAAAATGCCAGATTGTGTTTTGTGAGCTACTGTAAGAGTTGTATTCCCCTGGAACAGTGGAGATCAAAGTCCAGAGTCATTCACATGAGACCTTGCTCCAGGAGGTTTGGCCAGTTTTGTAATACAACACTGAATATTCACTAGAGGAAACAGTAAGAATGACTATCCCAGCTGCAATTAGCTAACTTCTGAAAGTGTAGTATCTTATGCTGCAGTGAAGGCAGAAAATATTTTTTCCTCTAGTCCATGCAATCACAACTATGGATCCAAATCCTCTGGACAAAAGCAGAAGGCTTCTCACTAAAGAAAATGTTTGAGACATTGGTCTACTTGGCAAATTTGAAAGCAAGAATGGATGTTTCTCTAGTTCTAACTCTTCCGGTTCCTGACATCTACAAGTGCACCAAGCTGAAAGATGATGCCATTTATACTTTGGACACATCTAGAAAACAAACATTAAATTACAAATTGTTTTGGCTGTCCCAAAACATCACCTTGAACAAAACACACTAACTGTAAAAAGAACCTAATGAGCTTTAACAAGAACCACAAATCCCATTTCTTCAAAACGACTACTGAATCCAGACCCGAGTATCAAGAAGCTTTCAACTTCTATCACCCGTTTCAGGCAATAATACGGTCTTACTTTACTGTTATCTACAACAAAGACACACTATCAAACTTCTTGCACTGCAGCTCAGTTCTCTTGTACGGAATTGTTGGCCAGGATCCCCAAAACCCATCGAGGCTTTCACTGCACAATCAATGTGCAGAGAAATCAATCTGATTCCAAATAGGTCTTGCTGACACTGGAATCATTCCTGCAGTTTCTCTCCTTCAACACTTCACTTGCTTTAACAGGGTTTTTTAGTCTTGATGACTTCATATATGCATTGTAAGTGGTCTAACAAGAAATTGTCACAGTAATTACCTCCCAGAAAGCAGGGTAACCTCTGCACAAACTTCTCACACAACATGCATTCAAATTAGGCTTCTGTATGTGTAGTTTTAATGCCCATCTTTGATTTTCACAACATTCTCATGTACAAAACAGCCATATTTTATTTAACATTCTTATATGAGGATGCTCTACAAGAAATACTATATAAAGGAATAGGCATATGGAACACTAGGAAAGCATATAAAACCAGATGCTTACATCTAAACCCATGTAATTCAAGTATTAGTAAAAAAGAAGCCTGAAAGACTCAGACTAGTACTTCTAAATTTGGGTGTGAGAATGCTAACACACCCAGTGCCTCTGAGGTGTTTACAGTTTCTTAAACTGCTAATTCCAAAACCAGAGGTTCCAACCAAGTGTTGGAAAAGTAACATTTGGTTTAAATGCAAGGAATTAAAATGGGTTTTCTCTTTCTCAGAATGTAAATTTAGGCCAAAGGTGGTCTTTTCCTTCTCCCTAGGGAAGGCTTAGAAAAGCTTATTGTCCTATTTTACCCTACAAAATTTAGCCCACAGCAATTTGCTTCTGTTATGGTGGGTACCCAGTATTTGTCACATCTTTGGCCTAGATTACTTACTTTACAGGAATTCCTTTTAAAAATTAACTGATTAGTATGAGCATACAGTCTTACTCTGGCCTCAGAATTAACACACACCCAAACCAATTCTCCCAGTGAGAGGGTTTTTTGTTGAGTACACAAAGGACTTTATAAACAATTCACCACGCATGAAAAAAACCCCATAATGATCATTTTCAATACACACATCCTTGTGATTTCATGAAAGGAGTGAATAATATATTAGGCTACTATTCTCAATGAAAGAATATATGCTAATAGAGCACTCTAAATGAATTCTGATCTCTACTGTATCCACGCAATCCTGCTGAGTGCACTGAACCTGACTGAATGACCAGAGACACGCAGTTTGTCTCATGAAGGGTATTCACACAATCTAGCTAACTTACATAACATAAGCAAATCTCTCTAGGGTAAAAGTCAAGAGTATCTCCATTAAAAATTAGGTTCTTGATGGTAAACATAGTAGCTGAAGTAAGTATGAGATGCAGGTGATGTGAATAGCTCCCAAAATCACTGTGGAAAAAAAACAGTCTATTATTTGAGGTTGGTTCTAGTCAAAGACCACAACAAAAAATTAGCCAACTTGCACTTATATATGCCTGTAAGATGACTTCAATAGTTTTGTGATGAAATTGAACCTCAAATGAAATCACCAGTTTCAATGGCAGGACAGACTGCTTCGATTTTACCTATTTTTACTTTTATTTCACATGAATTATTATAATTTCTATTTGCTTTTGTCATCCTAATAATCTATAACCCCATAACATGTCACATATCATGTTATCATGAACAGTTAAGAGGTAATAGAAGATAAATTTTACTCACAAATAACCCATTCATTATCTCTTAAATGACAGGCAACCCCTATTCACACAAAGAATGTACAAGTGGGGGAAGTAAATTCTATCTTACAAAATGCAATATAAAATGTGACATGAATTTGTCACAGGAACTGCAACAGCCCTAGACCTATCTTGTCAAAATGCCTTAGGCTACTTAGAAAACTTGAGGCAATTTTCAAATACCCTAGAGCATGGCTGTATCCTTATATTACTTTTGTATTAAATGGAATCATTAGTGAAGACAGTCTTCATATGCATTTAAAACTAATTTTTAAAATAGTAATAAAAAATGACAATACCATAATTTCCATTAAAAAATCCAAATTATTTACTTCTATTTTTTACAGATTGCCTGCCACTACAAATGTACACAGTCCTTTTATACAAAATGCTACATTATTTTAACCTATTTGATGAGATTATTGGCAAGTCTATTAATTACTAAACATGAGAATCTTTCTTAAGTCAATCCTAAATCAACCTTCTTGCCATCCAACAGGGAACTTAATGACAACTCAGTAATAAAATGTTTTGAGTTACTGTACCAGTGCCACATGGTTCTATACATATCTTGTATTTAACCATATTTCACCATCCTCAGACTATCTTGACCAAGCAAGCAATGAATACCAAAGCCAGCTACATAATTCAGTTCCTTCATATTATTTAGGGCTTAGTATATCATTCACATAACCAGGTTACCTGACACACTTCCAGGGAAGGGAACACAATGCAACACAAATAGCTGTCATATTTTCCATTCAGAAATGTGTTTATCTGTGTAGATCTTTGAACTCTCCAAGAGAAGGGTCAGGGAACACCCCTGGGGTGACAAGCCACCAGTGAGCAAAGACCACAGTGAGGAAGAGATGGCTGGAGCCAGCAATGGTGAAAACAGAGGAAGCACACAGCTGCTAAGGTCCACTGCACTATTTTTGCATGTTTTCAGATGGTTGCCAGGCCAGTCACAGCTGGGAAGAGCTGAGAGGTGACAACATGGGTTTTGGCAGTCACTAATGCCTCAGCTCTTGTGTAGAAGTCCTGGATGGAGCCTCTCACCACAGCCAAGCCCTGCCCCCCAGCCCAGTGCTACAACACCTGAAGTCATAGGTAGTAGGCACAGATGCAAGTGCAGGGCCAACAAATACACAGTTTTCAGGCTGGAAAAGCTTGGCTATATTCAAAAAGTACTGGAATCTTGTTGAACAAATCCTCCCAGTAGATGCAGCCTTTATGAAGCTATTCCTAACCTACGTGCAGCAAATCAGTCCATCTCTGATATGTATTTATCATATGATTAAACATCTGAATTGGACTAAAAAAACTCTACACTACTAAAGTAATAACTCACAAATTAGTACTAATATGATGCCATATACAGAACTGCTTTCCATCTCCACTTGAGTTTTATAAAGGCAAATCCAGACATAGAATAAGGAATTTAAATTAGCAGGTAAGCCATTAAACACCATAGTTAGCTAGGAAATACACACAGACACACAAATGTGCACAAGCATGCACCTTCTTATCCTAAGGATCATTGCATCAGTAGGATCATAAAACTGTTTCTCCTTGTGTATTTTGATTTTAGTTACTCTATCAATGCAAGCAGGAGAAACAACCTTTATCTCAAGACTTAAAAAATGAAGTTGTATTATACACATTCTATCACAATAATGTCTTGAGAAATGCTCTGTAATATATCACAATACTTTCACTACACTTTAGAAAAGATTTAAGAAAGATTTTAATTACAAAAATTGTTTTGGATAATAAGAGCATGATACTTCTTATTAAGGTAAGACTCTCTGCCAGCTTGAAAACCCTGTATTTGTCACCTGGCAGTAGATAACTTGCTGAACACCTGAAAATCACGTGTACTGAACAGTACATGATCATTAAGTCACTCATTGAAACCCTGCGGAATGTACTCTTAGTGTAATGTTCTACAGTCAGTAACTTTTCATCAGCTCTTAAAATGATAACATTAAATTAACCAAAAACCAAGCTAGCATTCTTGCTGTGTTGTTCTGAACACTATGTACTTAATGTTTCTTTTGGAAAGTTTAATTTCAGCTTGTCTTGTTCATACATATAATTTCTATTATCTGGTGATATTACTCATGCAGGTGCCAGGAAAATGAGAGAGTCTGTGCCAAGATACAATCCAGGTCTCTGTACAGAGTGTTCAGCTACTGATCAACATCACAAAATTAGTTAAAAATTTCAACCTTGGATTCTGGAAACTTTAACCACTCCAGTTCTGTATTTAATCTGCAGAGTCTGACAGAAATAGCTCAACCCAGACCCAGAACTGGTACCCACAGAAATGTTAAAGAATACTTGTTTTTCAGCTAGGAACACGCACACAAAAAATCACTCATGTCTCTAATCTAGAAGCACAACACAGATTAAGTTCAGGGCACGCATGCCTTTGCAAAGTATGACTGCAGTCAGAACCTAGATCAATGCAAACAGCACCTCTGAATGACTGCATGCCTTTGCAAAGTATGACTGCATCAATGCAAACAGCACCTCTGAATGACACTCAGCAAGATGAATGATCAATACACTAACAAAAGATGCCACAGCTGAAACTTAGGGCAGCAGCAACGTGAACTTCAAGGAATAATTTGATCGATAAAAACTTGAACACAGGAGTTGAACACATCCGATCAGTGGAAAACATAACCAAGCTTTGTGTGTGATATTTGTGCATTACATTCATCAATCATGCCACTACATATCAACAAAAAAGACAAATACACGAACTTTACAGTCAAGTTGTTCTTATTGTTTTCAAACTCTTGAACAAAAAAGGTTAGGAATTCAAATCAACTCTAAAGTATAGAATTTTCAAAGTCTCAGTTTGGAGAAATATTCTCATGCCTTAGTTCGATCACAATAGCCAAAATTATCCCAATACCTCTAGTATCCATGCCATGTTATCCAATACTCTCCGCCAAGTGAAATAATTATGAATCTTCTGCTTTTATGAGTTGCATCTTTTGGAAGTTTAGCTTTCTAAATCAAACTACTCAGCTGCTAATGATATTGTAACATCAGTCTTGTGCATGATAACCTGGGAGAGAAATAAACTACACAAAAGTTTCAACGTGACACTCCAATACTTTTGAAAAGGATTTATATTGGAATTTTCAAAAGCTCAGAATTTCTGTCTGCTATGAAGAAGTTGAACAGGCTGAAAGAAAAAAAATCTGGTTTATGCAACTATAATTAGGAAATTAATCTATCACAGAACAAATCTTATGCAACACTGATTTAGGTCACAGTTAGGATCCACATGCAAGAAATCCAAGAAAGACTTGGTATCTAAGATTTGTCCAAGAGCTATCTCACATGTACAGCCTCAACAGGATAAAATCCTACTGAGGGACACACTGGCTGTAAATTGTTGGAATAATACTCCTAGTCATTTTAAAGTCATGAGCAATGTGAATGACACAAAAGATGCTATTTACAGAACAAATAAATAGTTGTGGTCCCTATGAGTGCTGTTGACTGCCCGTGTCAGGCAGGGTCCCATGCAGCTTCCTCACTTTGCACTGACTTTCAGGTCATAACAAATACACACCTATCAAAACTGAAACCAAGGGCAGCATGGGCTGATCTGTACAAGCTGTCATTGCCTGCACACCATTGCAGAGAGGTCTTTGAAAGGTCTACTACATGCATTTACCTTTTCAAATTCTCTCCAGTCTTCCTATTATACATATTCACAGCATCAATCTTTACATAAAAGCTACACACATTTAATCTAAAGTTACAACATGATAATTCTTGTCGCACCTTGATCTCACCCTTAGGTCTCTTCAGTGAAATACTACTGCCTCATTAATACAAGTAAGAAACTAAGCTTTGACTCTACCCAAGTTAAGCCCTCTCTTTTTCTAATGAAGTTAAGCTAAATTCTATGAAATAGGTCAGACTGCAATAAAATAAAAGTCAAGCCATACTATTACTTTTCTTATGGAGAAAACCAGACTATAAGCAGGAATCTAATTAGATGGTTTTAACTGAATGTAAGCATTTTATTTTACTAAAAGGTCAAAATAATCTTTCCATGTGGACATCTGGAATGCCTCCTTTAAAACAGCCCTTTGATTTTTTTGTGTGATTAATTTCAGAAGCTCAGTTCATAAAATAACTTATCGCCAGCATTGAAAAGAAGCATCACTTTTGAGAAGAACTGTCCAGTGTATGACACACAATCTCTCAAAGCCTGTTTGACAGGGTGCTGAAAGAGATTAAAACTAGCTCAGTTTTATACTACTGCTCTGAACACAGCCCATGAAGGCAGAAAACTATATTTAGAAGCAAGCAGATCATCAAGGCATGGAACAGCTATGGGAATTTTTCCACCTCCAGCAATAGAAACACCAAAGCTTTGTTGCCATACCTAGTCGAGACATTACAAAGAGGGAGCTGAGAATGATTTCGTTTCACTTTAGCTCATGTAGCTTTTACTACAGAAGAAGTATCTCCTCAGAGAGTCCCTCACAATTTGACCCTGTGCTGGCAGGAGAAACAAAGTCCCACTCTCCAGATTTATCACCCTGCCCCGCTCAGCGTCTCCATCTTTCCTTCCACTTCAGTTACAGGAAAAGGCAGGATGCTGTCTCTCTCTTTAAAGGACCAAACAGAGATGAATCCCACCACGGCAAGGCTTTACTTTCCAAGTCTGGGATGTAAAACACAGTGTAAAACCTTGACTTGGGGACACCTATTTTAGCACTTAACCAATCTCTCTTTTCCTCACTAAAAAGTCTGAGTTTTACAAACACCTCAGTGATCAGAATAAGGGTGTTAAAAAGCAAGATGCAATTTTCCTATTGGTCATCTATTATGGATCTGCTATGCTAGATAAGTGGTAGCACATATAGCATAAATATGTGAGCTCAGGCTCAGAAAAAGCTTTGTATGCAACCTGTGCCACATTCCCACATCTCTTCACTGTGCTACGCTGCCAGAAACTCAGAGAAAACAGCACACACTTTCCCCACAAACCCCAGAGGTGATTAGCAAGTCTACCACATCTTCCAGATTTTGTCACTGTGTCATTTCTCCTTCAGTGCCCCACCATCCAGCTGCCTGTCACCTTCTCTTCAGACGCTGGAAGTCGGATCACTCCAGAAATTCTACTCCTCTGAACTTTCAGATCAAAACTGACATTCTAGTTTTCCTGGTAAGCATCCAAGAAGACAGTCTCATTAGGCGACAGCTAGACAGTCTACTTATATTTCTATCCTCCCTTCACTTTCTTATTTACTCATCTCCTGATTTTTTTTCCATCATAGACCTCTTACCTTCCAACTATTTCTTCTGAGCATACAGTCACAAATACAAGCCATGTCTTTGGCCTCTGGGATTAGTCAGAACAAAGTTATTTAGCTACTAGATCATCTCCAGTTACAATTTCCAAGAAGACTAAGAACATGAGAGGTCTATTAAAATAAAAAAGCAGCCAGACACAAACTACTAAATGTAAAACAAAAATCAAGTTGTTATTTATCAATTCATACTGACTTGGGAATCAGACATGGCTGACATGCAACTCAGAGGTCGATGTGACAACCTCAGTATCTCCTGAAAGTCAATCATTAATGTTATAATCTCATTGGGAAATTGCAGGGACATTAAAAGAGTGAATGCAGAAATTACTCTTGTCTTTAAAAAGAAACCTTCATGGTCACATTATGAAGAGTAGTGGATTTCGATAAACTCTAATGAGCTACAGACAATGAAAGTCACAATGTGATCCATTTGTCTTCTGAAACAAGAATAAATAAAACCCAGTATTTATGGTTAAATTGCATTGAAAAGTTTATGCCTACACTAACAGGTAAGGCACTAGAGAATAAACAGTACTTTTTCTAATTAAATATAATTCGGGAGAGATTTTGTGCTGATATTTTTCCTTCGATGGCATGTTACTAAAAATTAAACAGGAGTGGGAAGGGGAGGTGGACAAAGTATTCAAAACTTAACATGCGATATCACTAAAGTTTGTTAGTTCAGTACTGCAGTTGCCCAATTTTCCAACACTTTTATGTTTCATTCATGCTGAACTGGCTACACTTTGAATTGATACGTCAGCGTACACAAAGAAAAAATAAACATGGTGATTTATATTTTTAAAAAAACACAATCAAATAACCTGCTGCCTCTTCTCTCCTGTAGCTGGATATTGTCTAATGACTATTTTTGTTCCAGATCTTCAAAGTCAAGCAGGAGCTTCTCTGGGACAGCATGTCCTAATTAAATTCATTTGTGGTGGCCCATTTTTAAAGATTCAAATTAAACATTTTTTTGGTAGTTGAATGACAGCTTCTAAATTCATTTAATATGCAAGAGTTCTTCACAGACAACAACTGGAATTTCTGTAAAACTGTATTGACAAATGCTGAACTATAATTTATACTTCCCATTTTTAGCTCTAAATGAGGTGTGCAAAATCATCTTGTTCCCAAGTGACAATAGAGAAAAATGCCCCAATTTCACATGAGAACTCATAGAACAGGATCCTTCCTTTCAAAATTTCACTAGCTGAATTCCAACCACAGTCAGGAATAAGCACATACTGTAGCAAACCAAGATCTCTGTTGTAGAAGATCATAATCTGGAAAAGCTTAACACTTATTTTTTCCTCTTTGTAACCTTCAGGAAAACCATAGTATGGTTTACAGGCTGATAGGGAGAGAGGAGGATTGAGTAAACTTCCTCTTTGAAAGTCTTTCAAAAATTTAGCCTAAATGAGGTTATATCTAAAAAGAAAGCAAAAAAATAAAAAATAAGAAAAAAATTTTCTATGTCCCTTGAAGAAAGAGTTAAGATACCGAAAACAGACTACAGTGTCATTTCTGAAGTAACAGCAGTGTTCTTGTTAATGATGTGCATTTAACTGTTGCTTGTCTGAAAAAAAAGGGGCTGAATATCCTGGTCACAACCTGGGATTTCAAAATTTATGAGGAACCATTTTCCTGAGTTTTTAAGTACTAGAAAATCAGTTTTGCTTTGCTTTAGGTTTTATTATAAAGCTTTTAGTTACAACATTCTTTCAACTTTTTGGTAATCATGGGAAACTTTAAGACTCAAGAATATTAACTACAAAAATTCCTGTAATATTTCATATCAATCCAGATCATTACATCTTTGTTTAAAGCAACAGAAGGGGAGAAATTGAACATATTAAAGGATTAAATTAAAAAATCTAAGTTAAACTAAAATTGGAAGTCGTTCAGTCACTAAAAAGGTATTACTTTATATTGTTCATTACTTAGAAGACAACTTGAGAATCAAGGCAAGGAGAATTCAGGTCTAAGGACAAACTGATACCAGTAAGTCTTAAATTGATACCATGGTATCAATATATATAAGATGGTAATACTCCAGTTTATACTTCAGGAACAAACATGCACAGCTTAAATGGTTTATGATGTATGAATGATTTATAGTGATGGAGATGAAAACAACTTTGAAAGTGAGACTAAAAATAAAGCCTTTGAATGACAAGGATGCATCATAACATACCCTCTCTGGTATATTGTCAGTCAAACACAAATAATATCCACAACTACTCATGATTTCTGATACATCTTCCAACTTACTCCTTTATGATGAAATTATACTCCTTGTCCTAAAATGCTCAGTGATAGCAAAGACCCTAAATCAAGCCCACATCTCCTGGCACTCATTTGTTGTAACAGACTGCTCACAGGTTCTCACCAACCTTCATCTTCATGTTCTTTCCAGAAAAACTGATATAATTTATTTTTGTAACTTTCAGGACTATACTGAAGACAATTCAACATACAACTAACTGTTAACAGGACTCTCTGAGACCTTCAAAGATGTTTATCGAACACCACATAAGGGCTGTTATCTATTTTGTTACCATTTGTCCTCACACATTCTGACAGTTGATGAACAAAACACACTTTTAAAGGCTCTGTCTCCATACCAACTTGTCACTTATACTTAGGAGCATAAAAGTATCAAAGTACAAAGCCCAAAGCCCCATGAGTGGTTTCACCAGAGATCCAGAGGCATCTCAACAGGAAATAACCTGAAAGTCAACTTGTCTAAGAGATGTTGCTCCTGGAGCAACTTGCTTCTGCACAGCTCCCATCAGTGGAACCATGTGGGCAGCGAAGACTGCACACCACATCCCAACATCCCTTCTTGAGGGCACCTCCCAAGGTCCACTCCCTCTGCTCTGTAAAATCTTACCTTAAAACACACAGTGCCACATGTCAGACTTGGCAAGTTTGGGGTGAAACATTTTGAAAAGTACTGCTGCATGTACAGTTCACTCTGTTCTCATGACTCTCTGCTCCTAATACCCACCCAAAAGTCTTAAACATAAGCAGTGTTTGATACTCCTTAAATTCTGGCTACTGGCACTTAGCTTTTATTGTGTCTCACCAGGTTTCCCATATTTACAAACCTTCTTACTTCTTTGCTACTTACTACTCTTAATGACCAAGCAGCATTTGTGACTTTTTGCTTATTTTCTGAACTCTGCCAAGGAAGGAAGGAAGGAAGCAGCAGACTGTCCAGTTTTACTGCAGCACATATGACTGCTTTATAAAATGTAAATCATCCTCTAATTATGTTGGAGAAATTGATGATTATTAATGATTCTTGGCAAAGGTTACACTGCAGTTTCATATCAATCCAGAGATACAAATATTATCCACATGGTAAAAGCTCCCACAGTGGCATGACTCAACCCTTGCCAGCTGGTTGTGTTCTGGATGCTCCTAGAGGTGCATTAGCCATCAGGGGGGCACTCCACGTGTGGCAGGTGGCATCTTGACCCTGAGACATCAACACACGGATGAGAAACTACGCTCACTAGGAACCTGGCAGCATAGGCTAATGAGAAGCTGAAGAATTTACACTAGGTAGTTAAGCTACCCAGGTCCAAACAGCTTCGTTATGAATTGAGATGTATAAGTACAATTTACAACAGGTAGGTAACAAAAGCAGGTAACAACATTATCTCTCCAATTTAAATATTTAGCAACTTCTTTTATTAAAATTTTCAAAGATGTTGGTATTACTTGCCTCAAATAAGAGATTTCATAACATTTACTCTTGATGAGATATGTTGTTTTTCACCAAGCTATTGGATTTATATCACAGCTGTTTTTCCTTACTATGATTTGGCTCAGGAAAGAAAATCATAAATTATACGGAGCTTGCACTAATTGTATCAAGTTTAGTATCCAAGTTCAGTTTTCCAAGTAAAAAGATTCTATCATCCTACCTAAGAATGACAGACAGAGATTAGGAAGATCTAATACAGTAGTGAAACACCAGCAGTACAATTAGAAGTTCATAACAGAGTACTTGAAATCATGGAACATGTACTTTAAGAAGTTAAAATATTGTAATGCTCATTTATAAGCATTAAATAAAAGTAAGACATAAAAAGTAAGTAGTAAAATAATCCTAAATATTTCCAATAATCTTAAATATTCCCAAATGTGTAGATAATATAATGCAAATATCCACAGGATATTGGCTGGAATATGTAGATCACCCCTTCTAAAATAAAAGGTATGCTTTAAAGAAATTCCCCTCTTAACTAAGATGAGCCAGACTATTTTCTAACTGAAACATTTGTATTGCTGTGATATTTCTTAGTAACCAAAATCCCTTCTGTAGCTGTGTTGATTTCAGGGCCAGGAGCTGTCTGATCTAATCAGCTCAAAGGGAATTCACAGAGCAGATCCTAAACCACTTCAATGTTACTCTCTCCATATTCCAGTTTCTACCAGAACTCAATTTACCAACACAGACTTGAGAAAAAGATAAATCATAGTTCCATTTACACTTAAACAACCAAATCTATTAGAATCAAGCTTCACTAGAGACAAAAAAAAAACAAACACCAAAACAACCAACCAAACAAAAAAACCACCAAAACCAAAAACAAATCAAAAAACCACTGATACTCTTGCAGTTACATGGAAAGGCATGTTTAAATTACCAAGCAATGAGTTCAGAGTTAAAAACTTTTCTGTTTTGACATTCTTTACAAGACAAATGGCACAAGTGTTCCAAAGCTATTCTCCTACATAGTAAGGAAGTAGAATGATGTATCACTGTTTTACAGTGATAATTATGTCCTATTTTTTAACTAGGTTATTAAAAAACAATTTGATAAAAGACTTTAAAGCTTCAGAAGCAGAAAGCATGCATCCCAAAGTCTTAAAAATGCTGACAGAGCTCCCTGGGCCTTCAATGTTACCTTAACAAAAGGAAAGGTCCAAAAGATTACAGAGTAACACAATGCAAAAAGAGAAAGATTTAAAACAAAACCAGCCAACAAAAAAAGGATGAAGCACAGATTTATACTCAGTGTGACACTGCTTCTGCAAATGTCATAGAAAGGTCAACAATACATGCAATTATATAAAAAAGGCAATATCCCAAACTCAAATGCTTTTAAGACTGAGTATTTTAATAAGATGAGATATTTAATGAAAAAAATTACATTTTTTTCTTTGAGGAAAGCAAGTCATACATAACACTCAGGATAACATAAATTAAGAACTGATTAAATGGTAAATCAAACAACTTCAGACATGGGATGGCTAAACAGTATTGTTATACAAGGTTATTTTGGTGGTGGTGATGGTTTTATTTGGTTTTAAGAAGGAGCAACAGACCTTTTTGGTCTAGGCCTTTTGCTATTCTTAGCCTTCCAGAATCCAGAAGTAAACACAAAGTAATTGTTATTAATAATTTATAATATTTTTCAATAATGAAGTGGCTTTATTGGGGTTTAATCAGGTGGCATCTCAAACTACTCTGCCTAAGCTGCATAGCATCAATTTTATTATGGATTTGAAAAGAAGAAACAATAAAAAAATCCCAATCCTTACAGACCCACTCATTCCTGATCTTCCTTCTATCAAACACCAATACCTGGTCATGTATGTTACTCTTTTGGTGTGACATCTGTGCAAACAAAATAAATTTTAGTTATGAAAATTGCATTGAGCATTACATATTAAGAGCAAAATTCCTCACAAAGAGATAAGTTCAAACCTACATATCTGCTCTTTAGAACTAATATACAATCTCTTTGCTATGAAGTAGTGTTCTTCCCCCAGATACACAAATAACAACTAATTTAAGAGATTCCAGGGGAAAAATAAGGACTGCTTAGCTCTTGTCAGTGCTCAGCATATTTTGAAAGCACAAAGAAGAAAAATGCCTCTAGAAAGTCCAAGCAGGCAAACTTTATCTCATGCCAAATCTAGTCAAAAGTATTAGACACAGTGGATACAGATCTTGCAAATGTGCATTTTTTTTTAGTCTCTTAATTTGCATAACCACTAGCAAGTATTAAGACTGATCATATCATTAAAGACAACTTCAAGGGCTCAGCAGAAGTCTTTATCAAGGTTTAGTGAGTTCACCCTGGTGTATTAAATCCATCTACTCTGTGGATTCCCACTTTGTGGGAAAGGCTCTCCAAATGCTAAGAGTTCATTTTCTCCTTACTCCCCATTGAAATACATGATTTTATGCAACAATGAAATTATCTACAGCAGAGACAAGTTTCAGAGAATTGAGATTTCAGGATTTAAAGCACTGACCAGAGCAGCAATGCTCCTGAAAGATCCCATCTTCCTAATAGCACACATTATTTACAGAATAATGGAGAGAAATTTTAATGGAGAGATAAACTATTTTAGTTTCACTTGCTCTTTTTCTTAGCCACACAACTTGACAGTGTGCAGCTAATGCTCTGTGACAGATTTTTGCCTGGTGGAAATTCCTCCCAGGAAAAGAGACCTCATGGCCTGTTTCTCCTTATGGCAAGTTTTAAGCAAATTAAACTGATAACCATATCTTGAAAACCAATCCTGAGGACAGCACTGCTGATAGGACCCCCAGAGGGACATGGTCTATGCCAGCAGAGCAACATGACAAGTCAGAGGCAGTGTGGTACTGCAGAGAGACATGCTGTGGATTGCAGGCATCGAGGTGATGAGAGAGCCAGCTGAAGCCCCAGGGTGATACAGGATGCCAATTAAATGGCAGTGAGATCTCTGCCAGCCAGAGAGGCACAAGCAGCCCTGAAGGGTCCTGGCCCCCCACCTCAGGCAGCTGCAGGGAGGACAGCATGACCAGACCATGCACCACTGCTTTTCACCTTTGGGTGCACAAACCGCAGATCTCTCACGGCTTTCCTCAAGTGCCTGTGAGTGACAGCTGGTGCAAACGCTGTCAGAAATGCTTCCACGCTGCTCAGGTGGCCCCAAGCTTCAAGAGAGCCACAGCTCTGGCCACTGCTTGGCCTTCTGAAGCCACAGGGACGGTCCCTGTCCCACCTCTGCTCTGCAGCAACAGAGGAGTGGCACTGGAGCAGATCAGAGATTTCTGACACAGGGCTCACAGGGAATATGCTGCCCCCAGAAACTTCTAGTAGTGTCACAAGCAACAGGACATCATAAATGCCAAAATCAGGAGGTTATAATATAGAGAGACCAAGAAAGTGAAATATTTTTAACAGCAAGGGGCTGAAGAGGGACAAGTGGCACAATGCTGGCCTCTGTGAGATACCAGGCATGGACAAATTTGGCAAACTTGTCACAGAATACTTAACTTGAAGGCAGCCAATCATATGAGGTAATAAAATGCTAGAACAGGATTAAAGTTCTGCCGTTTTTAATCCCATTTTGTATTTAAGCCAGAGGGAAGCCTGTAGCAAGAACAATTTACTAATGGAAAGTCATTGATGTCTCACCTTAGAGTTTAACAAGTGCTCAGCACTTCCTGTACAATTTCTGTTGGCTTAAAGTGAAGGCAGATATGAATCTTATCCAGAAAGGACCACAAGGATATGTCACATTATATCTTCAAGTAATGTGTTCATTTTTATAAGGCTAAACAAAGCAGGACTACATAGAAAAGCAAGACTGTTTCAGTGGATATAGTATATAATGCAGGAAAGCAACCACCTCTTGCAGAAAAATGCCAAGTCATGAAAGAACACTATTCCTTTTTTCTTTTTATTTTGGAAATGAAAATGCTAGATCATCCCTCTTCTTACAAGCCTAATTCAATATAAGAATGGAGCCAATGGCATCATTGAAGAAGGCAGGCAACATTCCTGGATTATCCTAGCTCCTTCTGAGGCCAGTGGTAAGAAATGGCACTAGCTTCAGTCCTTTCGGGCTTTTGACTTAGCTTACAAGAAGAGTTTTTCTTTCTGTGCTGCCCAGACAAAAGCCAATTAATAGACAGCAAACCAAGAAGCACAAGTCATCATAGCTGACAGGCAAGATTAAATCAAGTAAACAGCCAATTACTAGACAGCAAACCACGAAGCACAAGTCATCATCGCTGACAGGCAAGATTAAATCAAGTAAAGGCAGTTCCTACATGTATTCCTACTGTTAAGAAAAATCTTCAGACTAAGTCTTGCCATCACTGTTTGAACTCAGAACTCAGACAAAAGTACTCACATCCAGTAAACAGGACTATTTCAGGACACATGTTAGCATTTGATTCTTCTCCTAATAAGAAGCAACTTTTCTCAGAATGAAAACAATGTATGATAACTCAAAGAGCCTAAGTAATGCTTTCTAACTCATTTTTTAAAAAAATGAAATGCAGATGTACCCTCATCAACTAATTTTTTTAAAAAATGAAATGCAGATGTACCCTCATTCAACATTAACTATAATCAATATCACACAGGAGGCCACAGCAAATAAATACTGGGTATTCAAGAGCATTTCTTTGAAGAAGAGAAAAAAATACAAACAAATGAAAAAATCCCACAATCCTCAAAATAAATAAAATAAAATAATATCAAAAACAAGAACAAGAGAAACCCATCCAAACCCTACTCCTCATCTGCAACAGCTTCCTCCTGGAAGCCCTGCAGTGCAGGGCTGGCTGGGTAACACTGGCTCAATCTCACACACATCTTTCCAGGTCTAGTTACATTACAAAAGAAAACTCACATCCTGATCTCATACACACTCTCAAAAATCAAAACAGATTTTCAAGCACATTTTTAAAAACTCTTCTGGTTTATTTCAGTAAGGAGGTCATTGTTCTCCTGAATTTTATTTATTTTGTTAATCTAACCTCTCAGTTGGGAAAAAAATTATTTAATCTTTTCTGGTTTGTTTGGAGAGTCTGACATTCCTTAATACCGCTGTTCAGACACAGCTGAACTCTTTACTAAGTTTACACAACAAACAGAGGCTCTTTGTTACACTGAACTGCAAGGAAAACAACAATGCCCATACCCACCACAGACTAAGAGCCACGTTTTAAATATGCTTATAAATTTGTAGTGTGGAAGGACATCCAAATGCACAACTACCAAGAAGTAACAATATGGAACATTGATACAGCCCTCTGAGTGTCTGACAGGCTATAGGTAAGACAAAAAGCAGCAGCAGTCCCGATACAGCCCTCTGAGTATCTGACAGGCTCTAGGTAAGACAAAAAGCAGCAGCAGTCCTGCATACAGACAACCACCCAGCTCTCTCAAAACAAAATACTTCCAATCATAACACTTCATTGTGCATGAACCATTTTGACCTGGGTCTAACCTTCCCCTTCACCACAAGTCCATGGACATAACTTGGTTGCCACCAAGTCCCTGTTGTTTTGCTATAAGAGCAGGGCACACAGGACAGAGAAACTTCTCTATGCCCAGGCGAAGATTGAGAAATCCCACAGAACATCCCCATGCCTTCACCAAACCCCCCTGCTTATGAACACACTTGAGTGGCACTGTTGGCACCTGTGATGCATGCACACATACAGATACTGCTTGTCCATATGTACCACAGGGAACTGCTTCAAGAAGTTATGAACATATCTGGTATTTCTTTGACCAAATCTTCTCAAGACACAATAGCAATTGTAGAGAGAGCAAATGAGAGACAGGTGCAGTGGAGAGGGCACAATTTAAACTGCACTTTGCAGACTGGGATTCAATTACATTTTCCAGCTGTGGAACTTCTCTAACAGACAGGTATTTCCAAAAACTTACAGAATTACAGTGAACTGTTCATAAATCACAATTGCTCCACCCCACTGAAGTAGAAGCAAAATTACAGTGAACTGTTCATAAATTACAATTGCTCCACCCCACTGAAGTAGAAGCTAAAAACCACAGAGCCAGAGCTTTACAAAGTTTAAACTTCATAAAATAAATATATTCTAGGGCCCCTCCAAGAGATTCCAGTCCCTGGGTGAATCTGCACTACAGATTTTCTTCAGGTGGATATGGGATTATTAAAAATTAGTTTTGATGCCAGCTGCTATTTTTAATCATCTCTGTATAAATCTCAGATTTGGTGGCCCCAGAATGAGCTCTCAAATAACACTGATATAATTTTAACAGCAGGAAGAATGGCAACAAAATTGTATTTGAAAGTCTCTGACAGTTTCACAAAACTGGCAGTGTAAGGACTAAGCAGAATGTATGGAAATCAGCAATAAGGCTAATATTATATATTGATGCTTTTAAATTGATGCTATAAAGCCAAATATGGGAGTACATGAATTCACATATGCATCATGTGTATAAACACACTTCTGTGTAAAATGGTATTTTACTCACATAATATAAATGGACTATTAATGAATATCTATTGGATATGTGTAATATTAGTAGAAGATATTAGAAGATAGAAATGATACAGGAATGAGAAGCTATATAACATCTATAAAGTAAATATATTCATTAATTACAACACATTATATAACTATAAATATGGATACATATCTGAATCATAATACATAAAATACAGTATATAACCTATCTGTAGATAAGATATATACACTTCTACACACAAGTGAAGAAAAGACAACTGTTCAAAAAGTGAGGATGAAAGAAAAACATACCTCCTAATAATTCAGAAGGATCAAAGGCTCTCATAACCATGAGTGTGGAAGGTTGCATTACAGGTGAAATCCACTGCCTGTAAATGTAAAGTAATGCATTTAAAAATGCACACACACAAACCCAACCACATATAACCAAAGATGGTTTCTATACCAGCTTATAGGGATGACATTTTAGAGTCATCAAGGACAGCTGTCTAAAAACGGCACCTTCATGTCCATCAGCAGAGAAAA
>NW_008650842.1:0-231 GCF_000695815.1 Acanthisitta chloris
TGTTCCCACAACTCTTTCCAGGTCCCAAGGCGACTGCCTAGATAACTCCTGTCTCGTGTGCTGTTTGAGACAGGAACAATCCCATGCAGAGCTCCAGGCTGGGACAGAGTGGCTGGAGAGCACCAGGCAGAAAGGGACCTGGGAGTTTGGAGAGACAGGAGCTGACCAGGAGCCAGCAGTGTGCTCAGGGGGCCAAGAAGGCCAATGGCATCCTGGGCTGGAGCAGGAACA
>NW_008650843.1:0-3732 GCF_000695815.1 Acanthisitta chloris
AACCTTGATGGTTCTATGGTTCTAAGCTGTGCTTATTTACTTGTAAACTGAATCTTTTTATGTGGATTGCCTATATGGACATTCCCTATTTTCTGTACCTGGTGCTAGGTATTCTACAATGTGCACTGGTCTATGGGTCCTTCTTAGAAGTCAGTGATCAGAGTCTGTCAAGGAAACCCAAACCTGCTCCTTTTGTTTTTTCTTGAGTCTTAGCATTTTGAGACTTTTAAGGTGGCGAGGAGTAAAAATGCCTGTGTGCTTAAACAGATCATTTCACTTTTCTTCAGCATATTGTTTTATTTGTAAATTTGCAGGATTGATGCTTTTCAGGTGAACTTACTCTGCAGTACTGAAAGGGTAAAAATGTCAAGTTTGCTAATGCCATACTGAGGTAAGATTCCTCCTCAGCTGTGTGAAAGGTAGATGTGAAATTATCCTGAGGAACTGTGTCTGAGCCATGGTGAAAGAAATGATTTACAGCTTATATGGGATAAACACTGAAATACAAACCATTCAAAAGGAAATCCTTCTTCTATTATCCTGTCTTACCTTTGTAATTTTTCTTCATTCTTCTGGGAACAGGGAATAATTATGTTGGATTAATAGATGTTTTAGTTTAATATATTAACAACAGATAAGTATCTCTCACTCTGTTAAATGCTGCCTAGATAATGCTAGGACCAACCTGTGTGTGCTGAAAGCAAGAAAATACACCAAAACTTTGCACACATCTTTGTGAATTAGTTGCAAGCTTACTTTGACTCCTTGGATTTTGATGAGGTACTTTGATAGACACATCACTTTTATGAAATCTTTAGAACATTCAAGTTTATTCAAGTAGGATCTTGTTTGCTCTTATTTACTAAACTTGCATCTTTTGTTTTGCTAAACAGTTTACAGTTTTATAGCTTTCCCTGAAATGGTTTAAGTTAAAACTTAAGTATGATTTAATTGGGAAAAAATATTTTTAAGACACCTTTTGTTTGACTAACAGAACTACTGTACTCGGCAGCAACTATTTTTAGAGCAATGTCATAATTGACATAATTTCCTAAAGGCTTTTTGGTGAAGTCAGGAGTGAAAAGCTGTGCAGTTTGAGTAACATCTCTGTATTGTCAGGGTGCAGATTTTATTTTCCTGCTCACTTGCAATCTGGTGTTACAGCATTGCAGGTCATGCCAGGCTGTGTTTGTTTATGCAAAGGCTTCCTTATTTGAGTTTGCCATAGAATCACTTCCAAGGATGGTGGCTCCATGTCATCGTGTGTGCTGACATTGTGTTTGAAATCCTGTGCTTAGTTCTGAGCTGGTTGTTACAGGAGTGGAGATATGGGAGGAGGGGACACAAAGCAGATGAGCTCTGACAGAAAAAGCATCAGAACAAAGCTGCTTTAGGTGTAAGAGAGAGGTGTGATTACTTCTGTGATTCTGGTAGTTCATTAGGCCTTTTCTGGTTTCTTGAACAAAGTAACCCTTAATAGTATATAGCTTCAATTTAAAATGTTATCTAGGCTGTTAATAAAATATTCTTTTTCGCTCTCTCAGGCCTCATTAGAATGTGTCTTTAGTGGTTAGACCATGTTGATTGCTCATAGACTTACTGAGTTCAATCAGCACACTAAGAGTTTTCATCCTCTGATGTTTCTACTCAGTGATTTTCCAGAGTAAATGTTTATTGTTTATTAGTGTATCATCTTCATGTTTCTGCTCTTCTAGCAAGTGAGATAATACTGGTTTTGATGTATTTTATATCTGCTGCACTCTAAATGGTCAGTTCCAGCATGGAATTGCATTAGATTGTCCCAACCTTCATGCCATAGACATTAATTAATACACCAAACAAGAGCAATTTGCAAGAAACAGTATTTAAAACTGAAGTTCTTTCTTTGCTGATTCCTTGCACTACACACCTTCCAGTCATTCTGCTAACCCCATCTTCTCTGATACAGCATCACAGGTATTGCTCTACCAAATGGTATTGAAGTCTAGGTGAGTTTTAACTGCAGCATTTATTTACCAAGCAAAGGTATCTGACTATTGGTTAGCCAGGAAGCTGAACAGGAGCCAGCAGTGTGCTCAGGTGGCCAAGAAGGCCAATGGCATCCTGGCCTGGATCAGGAACAGCGTGGTCAGCAGGACCAGGGAGGTGATTCAGCCTCTGGACTTGGCACTGGTGAGGCCACACCTTGAATCCTGTGCTCTGAGGTCTCCACACAACCTTCTCTCCTCCAGGCTGAACAGCCCCAACTCCCTCAGCCTGTCCTCACAGGGGAGATGCTCCAGTGCTCTTATCAACTTTGTGGCCTCCTCTGGACTTGCTCCAACAGTTCCATGTCCTTCATATGCTGAGGACACCAGAACTGTGTGCAGTATTCCAGGTGGGTCTCAGGAGAGCAGAGCAGAGGGGAAGAATCACCTCCTTTGACCTGCTGCGCACACTCCTGTGGATGCAGCTCAGGGCTGGGCTGGTTTCTGGGCTGAGCTCACACTGCAGCTCATGGGGAGTTTCTCATCCACCATCACCCCCAAGTCTTTCTCCTTGTTGCTGCTCTCAATTCCTTCCCCACCCAACCTGTAGCTGTGCCTTTATGTGCTTAATAAATTCAAAGTTCTGTTGCAGAGTGCAGTGGCTCAGTAAAGAGCATTGAGTCTTGAGTGTATGTCAGTCACAGATCACTAAATGTAGCACACGAGGTGAACCCATCTAAGGATTTTATTTGCTGTAATTGACAGATAACCCTGAGGGGTTTTTTACCACAATTTCTGAAAAATAATACCTTCTGCAGCAGCAGTACAGAAATATTAAAAGGAATTTAAAAAGGGATATGCCTTGAAGACCATAATGATCACCATCCCTGGAAGTGTTGAAGAGGCATCTGGATGTGGCACTGGAGGATCTGGTTTAGGGTTTAGGGGTTCCAGCAGTGACAGGTTAATGGTTGGACTTGATGACCTTAGAGATCTCCTCCAGCCCTGATGGTTCTGTGATTCACTGTGTAATGTATCAGGGAGGTGGCTCTGGGTCATTTCTTGAAGTAGGAATTACTGGATCCTGACTGAATATCTGTTATAAATGCTTAGCTCTGAGAAAATTAGTTGTTTGGGCTCTCAGGCTGACTTTAAATGCCAAGTTGATTTGTTCCTTGCGCTCTATTCCAAACAGTTTTCTGTAGCTTTTCTCCGATTTCATATCAGTAAACCTCCTGAAATAAATTAAAACCTTGGATTCACTCCAAGGCTACTTGTTATATTTAATAAGCTGTATGGCCTTGGACAAGGAAAGGGAAAATTTTGGCCAAAATATACATCCATTCCTCTTTCTACTGATAACAGCATCTTGGCATCCTATTTATAAATTGCAGTATTTGTATGTGCAGAGAATTTCTTTTAATGTCTGTGTTTATTGGTTTGTGCTGTAATTTGCATATTGCAGTTTCTTAATAAGTAGAACTCGTTAAATATTTTAACATTATGTAAACATTAAAATCTTTTCCTCACGTGTATTCTGCCCATGCGAATGCCTCGTGCTAGATGAAAGGCTATTAATTTAAGGAAAAACAAATTGTTACTTCACAGAATCAGTCAGGTTGGAAGGGACCACAATGGGTCATTTTGTCCAACCTCCCTACTCCAGCAGGGCCATCCCAGAGCACATGGCTCAGGATTGTGTCCAGAGGGTTCTGGGATATCTCCAGTGAGGGAGAATCCACAGCCTCTCTGGGCAATCTGTTCA
>NW_008650843.1:3915-7149 GCF_000695815.1 Acanthisitta chloris
CTGAACAGCCCCAACTCCCTCAGCCTTTCCTCATCCCTGAGGTGCTCCAGTCCCTTCAGCATCTTCCTTGCCCTGCCCTGGACCTGCTCCAGGAGCTCCATGTCCCTCTGGTCCTGAGGAGCCCAGAACTGGACACAATCCTCCAGGTGTGGCCTCAGGAGGGCTGAGGAGAGAGGCAGGATCACGTCCCTGACCTGCTGGCAATGCTCTTCTTAACACTCTACTTATTCCTCTTAATATTAATATTACTCTTAATACTCCACTTATTTTCTTTATGTTCTTTGCTATACTTTAATCTGTAACATCAGAACCAAGAATGATGTAACAAGGAAAGAAAGTTAACTCTCCCCAGCCAAAACCAGCACAAGATTTAATCTTATTCTGAAGTTACTAGATTTTGGAAAAACAGGGTAGGGGGAAATGTTAGGCAATGCAACACAAAAAGTCATCCACTGTTTTAAGGGAGTTGTGTATTTAGTTACTATCCAACTCTTGCTTCTCAATTATTATCTTGCCTGCCATGAAACAGAGTTCAGGGACAATATTTTGATAATGAAGGACTGTCAGGTCTCACATGAGCTGTTACATCCCTGTGCTATCCCTGTCCATGTGATTTGTAGCAACTTAAAAGATTTCTCTCTGAGTCTTTTCGCATGGCTTAGTGTTCCCCTCACATGATCAGAAGCAAAGCACCATGATAAATGAGCACTGAATAAACATGTTCAATATAAGAGTTTTCATCTGAGTTTCACATTGTTCTTTCCTGTTCCCCTTTGTTCTCAAGGCAATAGACTTCGTTTTCTTACAAGGATCAGCAGTGTCAGAGCTCTGAGGAGCTCAAAACTAGTTCTGCCTGAATTTTACATCACATACTCAGCGTAAACTGAATTATTTCATGGTTGCAATAATCACACAACACGAAGCATTCAAAGCCCTCTAAAGGCACCAGTAGCTGTGGTACTTTCCCCTGCTCTGAGCTCTGATATTTTCTTTTGCAGGTTCCTTGCAGCCTTTTCTGGACACCTGCAGCAATGAATCCTTCTTCCAGGTTTGCTCTGTATTGCTTCGAAGCTCTAAGCTAGACGTTCCAGTTTTGGAAAAGCTCTGTGTCATCCTGCAAAAACTCTCCAGAATAAAGTAATCCTTTATTACCTTTGTTCTCTTAGTTCTTATTAGATCAGCCAACTCAGGGACCTTTCTCTTGTTTCTGTTCTCAAAAGCTCTGATCTCTTCTGCTGTTTGTTTGCTCCACCATATACAGTGCTGGACTTTTTCTGTTAGCACCTAAACTGTGTCACAGAGGTTTAGCACAAGACTTTCAGTCAGTGTCTAAATCTAGGTCAATTTACAGAGTACAAACTAGGGAAAAATCCAGCCTAGCCTAAAGAGGAATTATTCCTTATGTCTGCAGATGACAAAAATGCTTAGAGTTCCTAGAAGAGAATCCCTGACCTTCAGTTTTACTTACATACTTGATAGTAATCTCCTTTGGAAATTTAGTCTCATCTGTGACTTGCACTCAAATTTTCTCCATTTTCATTTCCTTCAAACCCACAATTTAAAATTTTTGAGCCATGTAAACATTTTGGGAATGCTAACCTTTATACAATATGTTCCTGTTGCTGACAGATTATGGGTTTATTGTAACAAAGGTCTTCATCATGTGAGTAGTAATGTGCTGCTGAGCTCCACTGGGGCATTGCTTAGTGGTTGTTTGATTTATAAAAGCAGGGGTCTAAAATGAGTAAAATATTTTGCATTAGGCTTAAAACTGTTGACAAAGCAGAGATTTATATTTGAATCATAGAATTTTAGGGGTTGGAATGGACCTTACAGATCATCTGGTCCCAACCCCTGCCCTGGGCAGGGACACCTCCCACCAGAGCAGGTTGCTCAAGGCTCATCCAACCTGGCTGTGAACACTGCCAGGGTTGGGGCAGCCACAGCCTCCCTGGGCAACCTGGGCCAGTGTCTCACCACCCTCACAGGAAAAAACCTTTTCCTCATATCCAACCTAGACTTCCCCTCCTATAAGTTGAATCCATTCCCCCTTGTCCTGTCCCTGCAGCTCCTAACACAGAGTCCCTCTGCAGCTTCCCTGGAGCCCCTTCAGCTCCTGGAAGGTGCTCTGAGGTCTCCACACAACCTTCTCTTCTCCAGGCTGAACAGCCCCAACTCCCTCAGCCTGTCCTCATAGGGGAGATGCTCCAGTCATCCTAGAAACTTTGTGGCCTCCTGGACGTGCTCCAACAGTTCCACGTCTTTCTTACATTGAGGGCACCAGAACTGTGTGCAGTATTCCAGGTGGGTCTCACAAGAGCAGAGTAGAGGGGAAGAATCACCTCTTTTGACCTGCTGGCCACATTTCTTTTGATGCAGCCCAGGATTCGATTAATTTGACTTTGTAAGGAATAAGATTGAACTCTAGGGGAAAAAAGTTTTCCTATAAAATAATCTAATACAAATAACAACTGACATTGGAAATAGAGTAAAATTGGCTCAGAAAACCCTAATTGTTTTAAATTTTGTATTCATTCTTTCTGGAATTTCACATGAGTGAAATGTGTGTGACAGACTCTCCTTGACCTCTCACTATACTGTGTGTACATAACACTTACTTGAGGAAAATGAGAAGTTTTGGTGGTTTTTGCCAAGATTTTTCTCACCATGCCTTGATAACCTTCTGCTTAGAGACATTTCGTGCACTTAGAAGAGTTATATGAAACACCCAACATAATGCACATTTTTCTTCATAAAAACATGCTAATCTTCTCTAGAATCTTTAGATGAAACCTCTCCATTTTCACTTGACAGCTGTTTTATTTCAAATCTTTTGCAGAAGCAATAAGAAGATGTTTGAATTGTTTGCGCTTCACCAAACGCTCCAGGAACTGCACAGGACAACAAACCCTGATCACTCCTTCCTCTGTATAAACCTCAGTTCAATTCTGCTGAACTTGGGGTTGTGGAAGAGTAACTCTCTTGCCTCCAGTCCAGGGCACTAGCACTGTCTTTCAGTCTAATTATTGGTCTGTATAATTGATACCAAGTGCTTATGGTACTTGAATTTTGGGATTTTTTTTGTACTGATTTATATAAATATAATAAGCAGAACCTCAGTGCTTGTAATTAACTGTGTGTTGTGTGGATTCTTATTGATATTTCACTCATTCCTAAAAAGGGAAGTGAAAACTTGTGTCTTTCTAATATTATCTAAGTGAATTTAATATATTG
>NW_008650843.1:7179-9821 GCF_000695815.1 Acanthisitta chloris
ACCTGGAAGGTGAAAGTATGCTGAAGGCAACATATTTTTGACAAACTTCTATTCATGATCAGCATCAATGTCTAAACTACATGATTTAACTTACCAGACCAGATTTAAAAGGAACTCTAAGTAGAGCTCATAATTCAGAGCTGTGACACTGAATCCTTTAATTATATACTGAATTTTTCACCTAAAACTTATATTGCTTTAGAGATTGATGATCTGGTAGAAAGCATTTATCTTCAGGATAATGTATGTAAATGTAGTCTAGAAAGTTGGAAGATTTCATCTAGGAAACAATTTGGGAACCTTCCACTTTCCATATGGTTAGAGGGATTGCAGTGACCAAGCAGTGACCCCTCGAGCTCTCCTGGATGATACAATGCTCACATGGTTTTAAAACTCACAAAAGTGATTGTACAAGCAATAGTGCTGTGCAGTGTTGTGATCCTGCCTGTGACATCTCCCTGAGGAATGTCGTGATGGACACAGGCACCTTTGTGTGTTACAGACTCCTGTGAATTTAAAAAGCATGTTGAGGCACTGGAGTGAGTCCAGCGAAGGGCAACGAGGGCAGCAAAGGGCTGGAAAACCTGTCGGATGAGGAAGGGCTGAGGGAGTTGGGTTTGTTCAGCCTGGAGAAGAGGCTCAGGGGTGACCTCCTGGCTCTCTGCAACTCCCTGCCAGGGTTGGAGAGAGGTGGGGGATGTGTGTCCTGCCATGGCTGCAGGGAGAGGACTAGAGGGAATGGCCTTGAGCTGAGCCAGGGCAGAGTCAGATTGGATGTGAGGAGAAATGTTTTCCCTGTGAGGGTGTTGAGGCACTGGGATATTGCCCAGGGAGGTGGTGGAGTCACCATCCCTGGAGGTGTTGAAGAGATGTCTGGATCTGACACTGGAGAATCTAGTTTGGGGTTTGGGGTTCCAGCAGTGACAGGTTAATGGTTGGAATCAATGATCTTAGAGGTCTCCTCCAACCTTGATGGTTCTATGGTTCTGTGATTGTAGTGTGCTGTGTCGAAGCCACCACTGTCCATCATCAGACATGTTTGGCACAGATGAAACCCTTCCATGCCACCTTCTAACCATGGGTAGGAACATTCTTGTTTATTACACTTCTGTTTTTCACATAATTTTGAAAGCAAGTGTTTTGTACATTTATGACTACCTGATCAGTACTAGAAGAGACAACTTTGAACAAAATCACTTACTGTTTACTTGCTTGTAGCTACTTTGTTTTGAGTGAGGGGTCCTGAGCTGAAATTTAATGGCATAATGCACATTCTGATCTCTAAAGTCACACTGAGAGAATTAATGGAAAAAAGATATATGAGAAGCCATATATTTTAATTTTTTTCCCAAAAGCAATTTACTCTGTGACCATTACTCAAGGATATTTATAGAATCATCAAGGTTGGAAGAGACCTCTAAGACCATCGAGTCCAACCATTAACCTGTCACTACTGGAACCCCTAAACCCTAAACCAGATCCTCCAGTGTCAGATCCAGATGCCTCTTCAACACCTCCAGGGATGGTGACTCCACCACCTCCCTGGGCAACCTATTCCAGTGCCTAGCCAATCATTTAGACTGGACCCAAGGAATATTTCCCTGAATACACCACATCTCTCTGACCACTGGAGCTTTATGGTGAGTAACTGCTCTGGTAGACATGCACAAGCTAGTGCTGCAATCTTGATGGCCAAGATGTTGCTGACAATAATTGAAAGCTCAGCATAGGATAACATTCGTACTAATAAGTTTACTTTAAGGTCATCTTAGCTTCATAAAATTACACCTTAGTACAGGGAGTTATGGAAAAATAAAGCTATTCAGCTTTAGAGGAAAAACAAAGTATCATGTGGTAGAATTACAGGAGCATAATCCACCCACACATCAGCTTTTTGGAAAAGTCCTATGCCTTTGAGGCAGGTTGGAGACAGTTGCCAGACTGGTTTGTCCTTCAGAAGCAGCAATATTTTAGTATGTGGATTCAAGAGCTGTTTATAAGAAATGCAAGTAAATATAATTTCTCTGTTCCTGATCTTTGACTCAGTGTAGCAGTTTGATGTTCTCTTGCTTTGTTTTCCATGCAAGGATGCATGGATGCAAGGATGATTTTTTTTCCCAGCAGTCTTGCACACCAAGGCTGAATTCCACAAACAGATGCTGAACTCTGTTTCCTTCCTGATTCATTTGTCTCTCTGCTAATCAGCCTTCAGCTGATCGTCAAGGGTCCCTTCCAGCTCTGATTACTCCATGATTCTGTGAAATGAGAAGCCTCTTTGTGACCTGTAGAACAGCTAATCACTGCTGTCTTCTGCAGCAGTGCATGCATAAATTAATGCCTGAGGTAACAGGTGCTGAGCATTGTAAATCATCACAATGAATAATCCAAAGAGCTTGTTTGGATGGGGGGATAGAATATATGTGCAATAGTGTTTGTCTAGAGCTAGATATGGCCTGATACAGTGCATTCTTGTTTATATCAATATGTTTATTGGACTGTGCACTAGGAACCTATTCAACACATAATAAGGGCATGGGGTCTGTCTGCTCTTCATAGAATCATAGAATTTAGGGGTTGGAATGGACCTTAGAGATCATCCAGTCCCAACCCCCTGCCCTGGGCAGGGACACCTCCTCACTAGA
>NW_008650843.1:9842-26071 GCF_000695815.1 Acanthisitta chloris
GTGAACACTGCCAGGGTTGGGGCAGCCACAGCCTCCCTGGGCAACCTGGGACAGTGTCTCAGCACCCACACAGGGAAAAACTGCTTCCTAATATCTAGCATAAATTCACCCTCCTTCAATTTGAACCCATTACCCCTTGTCCTGTCCCTGCAGCTCCTAACACAGAGTCCCTCTGCAGCTTCCTTGGAGCCACTTGAGCTCCTGGAAGTTGCTCTGAGGTCTCCACACAACCTTCTCTTCTCCAGGCTGAACAGCCCCAACTCCCTCAGCCTGTCCTCACAGGGGAGATGCTCCAGTCCTCTTAGCAACTTTGTGGCCTCCTCTGGACTTGCTCCTACATTGCCCCGTCCTTCTTACACTGAGGACACCAGAACTGTGTTCAGTATTCCAGGTGGGTCCCAGGAGAGCAGAGTAGCAGGGATTAGAGAGGAGCATCACAGAGGACTATAGAGGTTGCTTGCAGAAGAATGGCCTCTGTTACTGGAGTCACTATTTTACCTCTGGGTCATTATTGTCACCTGCAGCATTAAGTATTTTTCTCTTCAGTACACCCTCCTTATAATAAAGCAGGACTTCTAAATGGTATGAGGCTTTGAGTTTGACAGAAATTGAACTGACAGGCCTTACCTGCTTATCCTCCACCCACAGTGCTGAGCATTTACACACGTTATCTTTTTGTTCATGGATAATGATTCCAAAGTATAGAATGTGGAGGCTGCCAGCTGTTGTTGCTCTCTCCTGCAAAGCAGAGAGCACCATCCTTTCCAGCCCACCTTACCTCTGTTCTTTCCATTAATGTCAGCAGGTATCACATTATGCAGAGGACAGTTCCTGACTGCAACCTGAAATCAGAGAGAGTCTGCAAAGTCCAGCAAGTTTCTCTGAGGAAAAATGGGGATAATATTGGTCAGGCTAGGAAGCCATGATTAGGTGGGAAAGGTCTTGAAAGGCAGTAAGTATTGATATTGCCTGGGAGGAACTTTGCACAAAGTCACTCAAAAGGCAAGTGATAGAGCTGGGATAAGGTTTGTCTGTAGACACACAGTTAAGTGCTCTCTCATAGGATCTGCTGATATAAAATACAAGAGAGACTCTGTGTTAGGAGCTGCAGGGACAGGACAAGGGGCAATGGGGACAAATTGAAGGAGGGAAATTTAGGGTAGATCTTAGGCAGAAGTTTTCCCTGTGAGGGTGGTGAGACACTGGCCCAGGTTGCCCAGGGAGGCTGTGGCTGCCCCAGTTCACAGCCAGGTTGGATGAAGCCTTGAGCAACCTGGTGTGGTGGGAGGTGTCCCTGTTCAGGGCAGGGGTTGGGGCTGGATGATCTTTTCTTTAAGGTCCAACCCTTAAATTCTGTGATTCCATGAGTTATACAAAGAAATGGCTAATACAACTCTGATTGACCTTTCTTTTATTAGCATATTTTATATTCATACTTTACAATATAATAAGTTATATATACAGCATTAAACAAAAATTATTAGAAAGTAAGCTTTGGCAAGATCTACAGGATATTTTTTTCCCGTTCCTGTACATCTTTTGTGTAACAATAAAAATACTGTAATGAGTTATACAAAGAAATGGCTAATACAACTCTGATTGACCTTTCTTTTATTAGCATATTTTATATTCATACTTTACAATATAATAAGTTATATATACAGCATTAAACAAAAATTATTAGAAAGTAAGCTTTGGCAAGATCTACAGGATATTTTTTTCCCGTTCCTGTACATCTTTTGTGTAACAATAAAAATACTGTATACTAAATAAAATAATGTTAAATAGTCTGTGTTCACATTGGCACCATCAGTTTCAAGCCCCTAACTTTTCATGGCCCAATAAACAGAAAAAAAGAGGATTCCTCTATCATCCTTATCTTCTTTTAAACCAATAAATGATGTGTGTGATGAAATGTCCACCAAATAACACTGTAGCTACACACTGGCACAAGAAAAATATAGAATCTTTGTGTTCTCTGGTTTGTTCCTTTCTTTTTTCTTCTTTAAAATTCTAGTAGCAATAGCAAAAATTACAAAATCAGGGCCTTGAAAAATCTTGCTGAAAATTGCTGAGATGTCAACAGATCTAGAAATCTTGGTGAAGGCTGTTGAAGTCTGCATGAACTGGTCACTGATTTCAAGACAGGAAGAATTTCACTCCCAAACTCAACATCAATCAGTGAGTTAAAAGCTCCAACAAATGCAGCTTGCTGTTCTGTTAGAAAAGTGTCAAAATTCCCCTCAAATTTGGCATATGCAAAGCAATGAAGAGTGTGTTGTGACACAAAAGGGTGGAAGAAGAACAATGAGAGGGAGAGGTTTTATGTTGCAGTATGTACTTCCTCTGCTGTACAAACCACGTGCTGAAAAGACACTAAATGGAGGTGTTAAAGTGCCATACTAAATGTTTTGCATAGTACTATAATGGTACTAACTTATAGTTACTAAATGATGGAATATTGGCTTTAAATTCAGGGTAATAGCATCAATTAATTAATTAATTAATTCTGGTGGCATTTTGTTCAGTCATGCCCTTTGGGATTGGAGAGCATTGGCTGCACTTGGTGAAATCTGCCATCACTATTTCAGCTAGAAATTAGGCAAATTAGGCAAACAGGTTGGGTAACAGATACTGTCATGTGGTCTGAATGGGTTTTAGGGAAATTTCAACCATGAAAATCAGAAATCAGTCAAAAGAGAAAAAAATAAGGTCAGTTTTTGCTCTATGCAACCTCACAATGATGCTTCACATTCCATCTGAGTTTGTTGGCTGCACTCATGGTCTAGGCTTACAAGAGTATATATAGAGCATTAAAAACCCCATTTTTTTTCCCTCTGCATTTCAAATGTCTCTAAAGAAATCTACTCGTTTTGCTCTTCACTTTACGTGTGTACCACTGTTGGCTGAAATGCCTCTGTTTGAAATAGAATTTGATACATAGATGTCACTACTGGAAAAGTTTCTTTTTCATGGGAATGGACAAGGTGGTTTGGGGGTTTTTTTTGGTAACAGCAAAGAAGAGAAGAACATGTTGCTCAACTTGCAAGGAGTGACTGCCAAATTTTCCTGCCCACTTGCCTAAAGAGCTTGTCCTCAGCAAGTCAGCAGTTTGAATTTATCACTCCTGAAATGTCAGTATGGACCAAGAGTGCATTCCAGTGCCTTATGTACATTGTTCTGATGCACTTCCATCTGAAAATCATATTGACTCTGTTTTCATCTAGTATAGTTAGTTAATCTGAGGACTGTGCATATACACCTATGCACATACTTCTAGATTCAACAAACCCATGGTAAGTGTAGAAAATACTTTTGGATTCAACAAACCCATAGTAAGTGCAGAAAATACTTCTAGATTCAACAAACCCATGGTAAGTGTAGAAAATACTTTTAGATTCAACAAACCCATAGTAAGTGTAGAAAATGAACTTGGAGCAGATAGCAATGTATGTGCCTAATGTGTATTCACTGAATCTGTAGTTGTGGTGCTGCTTCTGACTGTAACTATGAAACTATTACAGCATTGAATGAAGCCCTAAGAGACAGGATTATTTCCAGAGAGCTATTCAATGCCTTTCTTGAAGGCCAGGCAGGAAGGGCATCAGCAGAGTTATCTGCTCTTACACACAGGTTGCAAAATGGACGTTTGTGTGGCCACTTACCAACTGTTTAACATGATCATTTCTTTAATGACATGTCTCATACCAAGTTTCTTGGGAGATTTCTCCTCTTGTTTTGGTAGATGTGTAACTTCACTTCTCTTAGAAGTCAAAGGGAAGAGCTTCCCATTGGTTATCGGAGTGATTATGGAAAAGAAACATCAAAGGTCTTTTGTCCAAAGTCTTTGGCGTGGTGCTTGCTGGCATCATGTTTCTTTGGGGTGATGTGGAAGTCTGAGTCCCAGACAGGCATGTCAGGATGTCCCTGCTGGTTCAGGAGCTGGCATGGCTTGTGCCCACTCCAGAATATCTGCACACAAGGATTCCACAGCATCCAGTCGCTCGATTTGCACCAGTTTGGTCAGCAGTTCTGGGATGCTGTAACCTGCTGTGCTGATGCGGTCAAACAGCTGCATTCCATCTGTCATCCCACCTATCTCATCCCTCTTCAGTCCAAAGCTCTCGGCAAGGTGGCGCCATGTCTTCACTATGGCTTTCTCTGTGTTGTAGGTGGAGCTGAGCATCCTGCTGGTCTTCTCCAGGCAGTCAAACGGCAGCTCCGTAGGGCTCAGACCTGCCGAGGGAGGGATGTGTTGACACAGTACATACTGACAGCAAAGAACACACCTAAAATCTCTAAGTGATAGTCCATGATGGGTATGTCTAGCTCCAAAGTTATTACTGTATAGTACTGAATTAATTCTTCCTGGTGACAGCAGGGTGCAATAATGAGGATAAGATATTGCCCCAGAAAGAGGTATTTGATGGGTTGTATGAATTCCCATGGCTCTGCCCCTTCCTTCAACAGTTTACTAGCTGTTAGAAAAAGGATATTGCAACAGTATCCCTAGTGAGCAGCCCCATTAATCCACCTCTGCACGCCAGGCACAGTGTTTGAGCTTGAGAGACAGCTTTGACCCTTCCCTGAGACTGTCACCAGCAGCTGCTGAAGCATCGCTGTAATTGAAAGTTGCCCTTGTAGGAAAGTGAGAAGTGAGGTGAAGAAATGATGCCAGATGCAAGCATAAAAATCCCTGCAAGTGCTCAACTGTCATTACTATCACTGAATCTCTAGAGAGGATTTAACATTCATCCTGTGGGGGAAAAGGTGTTTTTTTTCTGGACATATTTTGTGTGTATTCATGGTCAGAGAATGGAGGAAAGAATCAGCTACACCATTTTTTTCCAAACCAGCCTTTTGCTTCTGTTGTTTCTCTTGCTTCATAGTCAACAGCAGTAAATTGCTGGGAGACTGAGCTCCCTGAATTACAGAGTACTCATCCATGGGCACACAAAATGTGGGTGTGGTGGGAAGTAAGTGCAGCCACTGTTCTGCAGGAAAATTAATTCATGTCTCTTCTGCTGAAACAGTTCAGACAGTCAAGTGCTAAATAGGGTTAAAACACTTCAAACTTGGTAACTCTACTCTTTGCTGTGAGAGATGTGACAGCATTTAGAGAAGCAGAGTAGGCTGAGACTTGGGTCTTACCCTCTATCCTGACCCTCCCCAAATCACACTTTCATATTTGGAATTAGTTTCTGTTATCCAAGGAAATAAAGAAGTAAATCAAACAGGTTTCCTCTAGATGGGGAATGCCAGACTGCTTCTTTACACCTTGGGGTGTGTGTGTCCCAACCCTCTCTGCTCTGTGTGTGTCCCAAACCTTCCTGCTCTGTGTGAGTGTCCCAACCCTCCCTGATCTGTGTGTGTCCCAAACCTTCCTGCTCTGTGTGTGTGTCCCAACCCTTCCTGCTCTCCACAGGAAGGAAGCCCAAGCACATGCCTGGAGAGAGGCCTTGACATGCTCTAGCCCAAGCCCAGCCTGGACAGCTCTGGGGTCAAGGCACCACGAGGCTTCCTGGCAAGTGTGTCCAAATCAGCCTACAGAGCCTTGTCTGGAATGGGACTATTCTCCATAGGAAGGCAGAGGCATTTCTTGTTTTAAAGCAAAATTTGTGATCTAATCTCATGCTGTTAGTATAGCAGCAAGTTTTGTGCACTCACCTTCTGCAACGTCGCAGACGTTCGCGTACACGTCAAGTATCTTTTTCCTTCGACTTTGAATCTAAATGAGAAGAGTTGCAGCTCATTAATTTTTCAGTCAGTCAGTCATTTTCATCAGCTTTTCAGAGCAAACAGACAGCAGGCAGCAGTGGAAAACCTGTTGAACACCTTCATCTCATGGTGCTAGGGGTGATCATGTAGTGTCCTCAAGGGTCTCTTTTGAAGACTCAAAGAAAACACCACAGCAATTCTTCCATGAGGCATAAAACCTATTTCTGATTTCACTTTCACTGCTAGAGAACTTTCCAACTTCCAGTCTTCTTTTTTTAGAGCAATTACTTTTCTGCCCCAAGTGTTTGTATATTTTATTTCTCTTTCAGACTGAAGCAAACTCTTGATGAAGAGGACAAATCCAGTACCGTGCATGGAGACAATTAATGCAAACCAGGTAGGGCAGGGCTGGCTGCAGGGGGTTAAATTCAGACTTAAATTGCCTTCCTCCAGTAATCTAAGAGGTCTGTAGAGGAGGGAATGGTCCTTTCTGTCATTTGATGTAGAACTGCTTAGTGCATTACTAATTAACTGTATTTGCTTCCACGATATATTGTCTGGTTAAATCTGAAACATTCTACAGATAGAAGAAAACCCCCAATAAATCAGTGAATCTTTGGACAGGAAAAAATCTGAGGTCAAGTCATTTTTGACAAGAAAGAGACTGAAACCCTGACATTTTTCAGGCTAAAAATGGACATTTTTAAAGAGTTTCATTTAGCAAAAGTATTTTCCCAGTCTGGCTTAGGATTCAGTGTGGAGTGAAAACAAATGTCAAAATGTCATGAGTTCTTAGGGACTGGAATTGTCTTCCCTGTGCCAGCTCTCATTAGGACTGAGTTTTCTGAAAGGTTGTCTTGATGGGACTCTAACATTATCTCCACAAACCTGTCACTTTTCACTTCAAACCAGGCTAGAAAAAAAAGCTCTGCTTTCAGTATTTTGTTTCGTGGGAAGATTTTGCTCATTTTCTTTGGGCTCTAAAGGGCAAGGCACATCAATGACTCGGATGAATAGACTTGCAGCTGGACAGAGTGGCTGCTCCACCCAGAACTTGTCCTGCAGGAGTAGTGTGAGTGCATCACATCCCAGGGCAGCACAATGCAGGCACTGAGTGCTGTTCACATATTCTGGGGATAATTTACATGTGTTTATTCTCATGGTGCTGTTGTAAGCTTGGATTAGCTGGTTTAGAGCCTTGTAAACAGGAAAATTAATGGGATTTATTAAAACTCCTCCTAAGCAAACTATTGAATGCTTATTTTCATTCTCCCCTCACTTTTAGGGCAAAGAGGGAGGTTCTGTAGTTCCATGCCCATGAGGAATTATGCAGGATACTCTTTCACCAGATCCAGAAGATGGGGGATTTGTAAAGAATATGCTGAAAGTAAACAGGTAATGTTTAGCCTGATGACGCTCTGTGTGGCAGCTCATTGAAAATGGATTTTAACTAGGCAGAAACAGACTTAAGACCAAGTTTATTTCTTTATTCTTGTCCTATAGCTACTGAATACTCTCCCAGAAAGCCAATGGAATCCTGGGCTGCATCAAGAGGAGTGTGCCCAGCAGGTCAAAAGAGGTGATTCTTCTCATCTACTCTGCTCTCCTGAGACCCACCTGGAATACTGCACACAGTTCTGGTGTCCTCAGCATAAGAAGGACATGGAACTGTTGGAGCAAGTCCAGAGGAGGCCACAAAGTTGATAAGAGGACTGGAGCATCTCCCCTCTGAGGACAGGCTGAGGGAGTTGGAGCTGTTGAGCCTGGAGAAGAGAAGGTTGTGTGGAGACCTCAGAGCAACTTTTCAGTATCTGAAGGGTCTACAAGGAGCTGGAGAGGGACTCTGTGTTAGGAACTGCAGTGACAGGACAAGGGGCAAAGGCTTCAAACTGAGGGAAGGAAAGTCTGGGTTGGATGTGAGAAAAAAGTTTTTCCCTGTGAGGGTGGTGAGACACTGGCACAGGTTGCCCAGGGAGGCTGTGGCTGCCCCAGCCCTGGCAGTGTTCACAGCCAGGTTGGATGAGCCTTGAGCAACCTGCTCTGGTGGGAGGTGTCCCTGCCCAGGGCAGGGGTTGGGACCGGATGTTCTGTAAGATCCATTCCAACCCTTACATTCTATGATTCTGTGATTCTCTGAATCAAATTGCTGCTTTTTGAACTTCTTGCAACTGGCTTAGTTGTGACATCTTAGGTATGGAGTGGAGGATCTTGATGCAATCCACACTTTCACTGAGCTCTGTCAGCAGGCTTCAGTCCATGAGAACTGTTAGAACAGAAGGTCTGGAAGAAATGGTTCATGCTTCAGGTGTGCTTATGATCTTGCTAGCTAAATGACTCTGAAGAATGTGTCTGTTAGAGATGGTCCATAGAGGATAATCTGTTTCTTTTTAAATGTTCTGATTTCATGCCTACCCAAGTTGTATTATCCTATTTTAAGCCACTGCTCACAGAAGTATCATAAAGCTGGGTATTTAGAGAGACTTGAATTTTAAAACGTGAACATTGGGGTCGTAAACTAAGATTGGATGTGAGGAGAAATGTTTTCCCTGTGAGGGAGTTGAGGCACTGGGATATTGCCCAGGGAGGTGGTGGAGTCACCATCCCTGGAGGTGTTGAAGAGGCATCTGGATCTGACACTGGAGGATCTGGTTTAGGGTTTAGGGGTTCCAGCAGTGACAGGTTAATGGTTGGAACTGATGATCTTAGAGGTCTCCTCCAACCTTGATGATTCTATGATTCTAAGTTATTTTCAGATGGTCATAACTGTTTACAACTGCAAAACCATTTCCGCTCTGTTGAGACTTTGTGTGTCTCATCTCAGCTGAGCTGTTTTAGAAAGTTTGAGCTGAACCATCCCAACAATTTAAAACATGTAAACATGGTAAGCTGCATTTTTGAACCTTTTTATTCTTCAACAATATCTGATGTTTGATGTGATTTCTTCCTTGCTATTGCCCTTTTAAAATTAATTTGAAGTATTAAGAATATATATGAGCAGGCACCATTTTAGGGATAGTTTCATGTCAACACAAACTAAAAGGTTGTGTGGGTGAGGTGTGGCCTTAACTATGCCTTAAAATACTCCAAGTGAGATAAAAAGCCCCAGGCAGCACATGCTCAGCAGGAGGAAGTAAAGACCTTCCACAGGAAAACAAACAGTGGATTACAGTGTCCTTCAGAGCACAGGGATGACCTTCAAAGCATGTGTGTGTTTGCCAGAATTACACATGACAACCAAGCCCAACACCGGATATTATTGAGAAGTCTGTGCTGTGGAGACCCCAGTGCTGCTGGGTCAAGGTGTTCAGATGTTAAACTGTCAGCTGAATTAGGCCATGGGGCTACATCATTTTACTGTCTTTCATCTTTCATGGTAAATCACAGAATCAGTTAGGTTGGAAGAGTAAATCACTGAATCAGTTAGGTTGGAAGGGACCACAATGGTCATCTGGTCCCACCTCCCTACTCCAGCAGGACCACCCTAGAGCACATGGTTCAGGGTTGGGCCTGATGGTTCTGGAATATCTCCAGTGAGGGAGAATCCACAACCTCTCTGGGCAATCTGTTCAGTGCTCAGTGACCGCACAGGAAAGAAATTCTCCCTCATGATCAGGTGGAACTTGCTGGGCATCAGTTTTTGCTGTTTCCTCTTGTTTTTTTGGATTCCACAGGTGAGAAGAGCCTGATCCATCCTCTTGGCACTTCCCATTCATGGACTTGAATCCATTACTGAGGTCAATGTAGCATTTGTGCTAGTTATAGTAGCATTAGCTGTAACAGGGAGTTGCTATTATTTGGTGTTGTCTTTCTTTAGACTATAACATAATACTCAAAAAAGCAAAGTTATTACACTGGTAGGAAATTTGGGTTTCATCCCTGAATAGTATGCATGTACCTAGATGCCATTATGCAAAGGAGATTCTATAGGAAATTTGTCTGGAGAAGCTCTCCTCAGTCTGGTCTGCACCATAAAGCTTTTGGGGGGGGTGATAGTTTGTCTTTTTTTTTTTCATAAAAAAAGAACACAGAAAAATACTCTCAATTCTTAAATCTCCAAAGAGACTTACCCCAGTTGATTTATTGCTTGTAGAAGATTTATCTCTGGCCAAGTGCACTAAAGATAACAAGCATCTCTCTGGAGTTCCTTGCTTGTCAACAGCAGCTTCTTCGTCGCTGTCCATGCTGCGGCTCAGAAGTCTTTCGTTCTCCGACGACGCATCATTCTCACTGTGGAAGGAAGGATATGGTTATCTGAGTGAAGCCTCTCATGGGTTGACTCCAGTCATCTCTTTTCTATCTGAGAGTAGTTGATTAGAAGTGTCTTCCCATTTTTTAAAAGGCCTTTCCTCCAAAATCATCTGATTGTAAAACATCCACCAGCCCAAAGGGTATGTCCAATGCCCAATGACTTACACAGTCACACAGAGCGTGCAAGAATCCTTTTACAGAATGACAGATCCATCAAGATTAGAGAAGACCTTCAAGATCATCGAGTCCAACCATTAACCTGTCACTGCTGGAACCCCTAAACCCTAAACCAGATCCTCCAGTGCCAGATCCAGATGCCTTTTCAACACCTCCAGGGATGGTGACTCCACCACCTCCCTGGGCAAGATCCCAGTGCCTCAACACCCTCACAGGGAAAACATTTCTCCTCACATCTAGTCTGACTCTGCCCTGTCACAGCTTATGACTGTTCCCTCCAGGAATGGATTCCCAGAGGGATTTTCCAGTTGAGGACAGTGTTTAGCCCACCTTAATTGTCTGACCTGGGCAGGTTTGGCCACCAGGCAGAGACAAGGTGAGGAAAACTATCACACTGTGTCATCCAGATGATGCCACAGACAAGGGTTTCATTAAGGCCTGTAGCAGCTATTTTTACCCTGCCTACCAAGAGGGGAAGGGGAACCTTACTAAGCAAGAGCTAAATTCAGATTCCAAAAATGAACCTCTCCAAAGAGGAGATGGAGCCCCAAGAGCTGAAAATGGGTCACAGAGGGAGTGGAGAGGACACTAGTTTCGCTGTGGTGATGTCTGCCATCGTCTCTCAGAAACCAGAGAGGGAAAACTCTGCTAAGGCATTTGGACTTTTCCAATGTGCTGCAGCATATCCACCTGATCTGTTCATGTGTTCTGCTGTACCAGGGAGAATGGTGACTATGTCCCTCCCCCACTTTAGTCAAACTGGAAGTATGCTTATGTTTTACCAACCTTTTGACAGCCTTAGCCGGAGTTGCTGTAAGTTTCTCAAACTCTTCTTTCTCAGAGAATATTACAACATTATCTGTGGATCAACAATTAGAGAAACTTCAGTTGGCAATGGGTTTCCAAACCAGTGCTTTGTGCCAGGAGCTGGTTCTACTGCAACCTTACTGCAAACATAATTCTCTCTCCTACCTATTTAATAGATATCAGAGGATTAAGTGACATTTCAGAGGTACAAAAAGCTATTACAGACCATTCTTTAATAAATAGATATGTATTTTATACAATTCAAAGGAGAAATTTGGATTAGGAGAAATTGTAATTAAGAGGAACGTATTAAGAATATTTAAGTCCAGTGTTGTCTTGGATAGAAAAAGCAAAACTAAAACAGTTAATACCTTGTACTTCTTTCTTCTCTTCCTGTGTGTTAGCCTGAGCTTCCACATTTTTCACTGAGTGGCTCTTGCAACAGGCTAGAATATAAAAACACCACATTAATTATTCTCAGGAGCTACGTTGAAAATATCATGTGCAGCTTAAAATTTCACCCACTGAACAATTACCTTGAGCAGAAGGTTTGGTTTTCACGATGTAAAACATGATGATGAGGACAATGGCAATAGCCATGATGAAGATGGTAGACATGGCAATGATAAGAGCTGTAGCCAGGTGACCTTGTCCTGAAAGATCTGCTGGAATAGAAGAATTTTCATAGAGGAACAACTTTTAGGAACAGAAAATAGATTGCAGTCTGCTCTACACTTCTATTTTGCATAGTCATTTAGTTAATCTTAGGCTGAGGGAGTTGGGGCTGTTGAGCCTGGAGAAGAGAAGGTTGTGTAGAGACCTCAGAGCAACTTTTCAATCTCTGAAGGGCCTACAAAGAGCCAGAGAGGGACTCTGTGTTAGGAACTGCAGTGATAGGACAAGGGGTAATGTGTTCTAACTGAAGGAGGGAAAGTCTGGGTTGGATGGGAGAAAAAATTTTTTTCCTGTGAGGGTGGTGAGACACTGGCACAGTTAAGGGTATCCATTAAAAATGTTTGATGCCATGACACATGGGATGCAAAGATGCAGGGAATAATATGCAAGCAACAGTAGCAGCATTCCTAACATTGTAGTCTGGGAAACATCATTGAAAAGGAAGGGAAAAAGTAAATATACAAAGGAGAGGAGAGCTAAAATGACTGTTGATAACTATGGTTGCCTCTAAAGCTCTGCAGTTCAAAGGAGAGCACAATGCACACGCAGAAGTGATGTTTTTCTAACAGTGACTTAAAACACAGCGTGGCTAGAAGGGGAATTTAAAATAAGCTGTGTAAAAAGGTACTCAGAAATAGAATTTGGATGAGAAAGACTAGAATTGGAAAGGCACAAAAGGATGCAGAAAATGACAGATATGCTAAAGTGCATGGAAACTTGAATTTTCTGAAGACCCAATCCTCACAATCCTGTTTTCAGACAATACCAAGAAGATCAGCACTGTCAGTGCCTCATTAACTGCATCTTTCCTGTTGTGTCTTCTCGGGTTCACACATTTTAAAAACTAATAACCATGCTGGAGAACTGTTTCTGTGAACTCAATAAAAGCCTAACCATATTTGTGCATTGAATTTTTTCACCACTCTGAGCTAAGCTATGCTGAGGCAGTGTCACTTCTGTAGAGCTGCAGATAATGAGCTCCATTTATTGCTGGCACTCCTGAGTACAGTTCAAATCCATTTCATGTTCATCTGGCTAACACTAACACTGTTTATCAACTGAGAAATAAAGATTAATTCTGGAGTATTTTTAATGGCAGTTTTAGAAACCCGGAAATAGAGAAAATGAAATGAAAACTACAATAGATGTTTGCAGTTTGGTTGCACTTTGTTGATGTGCTTTCCAAAATAAACAGCTGCTAAATTAACCCTGTGAATGCATTCTTACCTTTGTGAGCATGCTGGTAGGGTGAGAAAGTGCTTGTGCCAGAGGTACTTGGGAAGATGGCTGAAATGCCAGAGTTAGCCCCTGCACCTGCAAAATAAACAATGCCATAAAATTCCATGGTTACAGGCACGGGAATGTGTTGGCTCATGTAAAGAGAACCTTTACTTTGCTCAGATGCATTCAGAGATTCCTAGAACCATCAAGGTTGGAGGAGACCTCAAAGAGCATCAGGTCCAACAATTAACCTGTCACTGCTGGAACCCCTAAACCCTAAACCAGATCCTCCAGTGTCAGATCCAGATGCCTCTTCAACACCTCCAGGGATGGTGACTCCACCACCTCCCTGGGCAATATCCCAGTGCCTCAACACCACAACAGGGAAAACATTTCTCCTCACATCCAATCTGACTCTGCCCTGGCTCAGCTCAAGGCCATTCCCTCTAGTCCTCTCCCTGCAGCCATGGCAGGACACACATCCCTCACCTCTCTCCAACCCTGGCAGGGAGTTGCAGAGAGCCAGGAGGTCACCCCTGAGCCTCTTCTCCAGGCTAAACAAACCCAACTCCCTCAGCCCTTCCTCATCCCACATGTTTTCCAGCCCTTTGCTGCCCTCGTTGCCCTTGGCTGGACTCGCTCCAGTGCCTCAATGGCCTTTGGGCAGTGAGTGCCCAAAGCTGAGCACAGCACTGAGCTGGGACCTCCCCAGTGCCCAGTGCAGGAGGATGAGCACTGCCCTAGTCCTGCTGCCACACTCGCTAGGCTAAGATGCCCTTGGCCTCCTTGGCCTTTGGATAAGGCTGTTGATGGGAATGCTTTCATACAGGATGGTGTTGGTATAGCATTCCAAACCAGAACAAAACTATTAGGGTTGGGAGTAAACATTCTCTTCCTTCTCCAATAAACTTTAATGCCATTGGTGAGCAGGTAGTGCAAACAGCTGCTGTCAACAGACACTGTCTTGGGCAGGGTATAAAATCCCTCCTGCTTTGGATTAGCTGTCTGTGGAAAAAGTCCAGTGATAAATTCAGCAGACCTAAAGGCAAAAAATTGTCCCAGTCATCTGGTAAGGTGAGCACAGCACATGGCTCCAAAAACTAGTTTGGCAACTAGAGTAGATGAGAGCTCACCATTGCCCTTTTTTTGACCAAGAAATGAAACCCACCAGGTAAAGCTGACAGGAAATTAAGTGCTCTGGACCAGCCTGAGAAATGTTCCGTGGTTAAGTACAAAGCAATACACACATTCTTCAAATGAAGATAAATATTTTTTTTAAAGGAAAACAATATATTACCTACCATAAAACATAGCTGCATGTAGTGAATAAGAAATGTACACTTAAAGTGGCCACAAAGTATGAGTTGCAGATGTCTTCTAAAGAAATTCTCTTTAACAATGGTAAAACTTTTTTCAAACATCACTTGTTGGAAAGAAATTGATTTGTTTATTATAACTGGGATATTTGCAAACTGAATAAGTGTTTTCATGAAGTTTTAAATATACCAATTTATAAATTCAGGTGTTTTTCAGATTATGCAAATGATGGCCAGATTGAGTCTTGTCTCAGCTGCTTTTGCCATCACAGACTTCCTTCTAAGAATCAGTCATGAGCTCCAAAATCTGCAATGCAGCACAAGACCATCTAGATATCAGTAGATGTTGGTTTCATCTGCATGCAGAGAGTATTAAAGACAGGTAACATGTAAAATTTTCAGCTGTTCTTCATATAACTGAAGTGAATCATCCTTGGTCGTGGCCTCTGTGTTTACTCATCATGGCTGGAAATCTAGGAAATGGCCAGTGCTGTATCCTGGTACTTTTCTTTATGTCCACAGCTACCAGGCTTCTGCCTGTTCTTGCAGTTCCTCTGGCAAATCCAATTACAGCCAACTGTAATTCTGCAAGGTCCCTGCAAGCTGCAACAAGTCAACAATAGCTTCTCCTACACTTGGTGAACACAGGCAAGATGTGCTGCTTTGTCTGCCTGGAGCTGAGCTAACACTTCAGCTCATCTCCTCCTTAAGTGAGTTTGATTAAACTCTCCTCACTTTTCCCCTCACTTGAAGGGTATAGTCATTGAAATATTTCTGCCTAATCAGTCTTGGTGTTGTTAACCTCATGTTTTCCACCTGTCTGTGGAAGGAAGAGCTGTTCAAGGTGGGAAGTCACACAGCAGCATGTAAAGCAGGAATAACAAGGGGGAAGGTTATCCATTCTTCATTCAGCATCACCATCATGGTTCAAGCAGTTCTAGCCCACATCAGGACATGAGGTGTTGACCATGCTATGCACACACATGCACATATATACACACACTGAAGCCTCTCCTGTGCACATGAGTCAGATTGGATGTGAGGAGAAATGTTTTCCCTGTGAGGGTGTTGAGGCACTGGGATATTGCCCAGGGAGGTGGTGGAGTCACCATCCCTAGAAGTATTTAAGAGGCATCTGGATCTGGCACTGGAGGCTCTGGTTTAGGGTTTAGGGGTTCCAGCAGTGACAGGTTAATGGTTGGACTCAATGATCTTAAGAGATCTCCTTCAGCCTTTATGGTTCTATGACTCTGTAGTGCCTACCATGGCAAAATCATAGCTGGTGCTAGAACATTCTGACCTTTTACATAAGCCTTAGGTGGGAGTTAGTCATTATGCATATTTTAAGCCCATTATCAAATTTAATCATTTAGCATATCCATTAGGAGCCAAGATTTTTCTTTAGATGTGGCTTAGAAGAAAGTGCCAATTTGTGCACCTGCACTGCAAGAGGAACCAAAAATGGCAGTTTCTGTGGAATTTCAGCCCATATCACTTTCGTGTGAGCAGAAAGAAACAGAACTCATAGCTGCTGCTTTTTCCCAGTCCAGCACCACCCCGTGACTGCAATGCACTTCCAGTTTGGCATCCCAATCACATTATTAATTCTGGTTCCAAATATAGATGATACATAACCTGTAAAGGCTAAAAGCTCAGGCAGAGACATCCTAAGGTGTTACAGCACAACATATGGAAACAACTCTGTTTCAACAAAACGACTGATGGCTGTAATATAGATGTACAAAAGAATGGTTTATATTCCTACACACCTGTAAGTAATACTGTAGGAATGTGATGAAGACATTAGGAAAGAGGTTTATCACTGATGGTTGGTCATCTTTTGCATTATAAAAATTTTTATTCAAAAATGTTATTTAGTTGTAATTTTCTTAGAGTCTAAATGCAGTTTCAATAAAAAAACCCTCCGTACTTACTGTTTAAAGGAACAATTGAATCTGTATTCAGATTTGGCTTTTTAACTCAAAAGAGAGCTTTAACTTATGTTGCCATGCAACCTCTTTTTGTCCTCACAGGAAACAAATCATAGAATCATAGAATCGACTGGGT
>NW_008650844.1:0-481 GCF_000695815.1 Acanthisitta chloris
CCAAAAAATTGCAGATTTCCCCCCAAACTTCTCATTTCCCTCTGGATCCTTCCCAATTTCTCATTGTGCTTTATCTCCCTCCAGATGTTGTGACATCATCACTGATGTCATCACATCCTCAGTGACGTCATCACCTCCTCGGTGACATCATCGCTGACGTCATCAACCCTTGGAGACATCATAAGTGACGTCATCACCCCTTGGTGAATCGATAATTTGGCAAACACCAGACGTCATCACCCCCTCGGTGACGGCATCACTGACGTCATCATCTCCTCGTGACATCATCGCTGACGTCATCACCCCTCGGTGACATCATCGCCTCCTTGGTGACATCATCGCTGACGTCATCACCTCCTCGGTGACATCATCACCCCTCGGTGACATCATCACTAACGTCATCACCCCTCGGTGACATCATCCCTGACGTCATCACCCCCTCGGTGACATCATCACTGACGTCATCACCCCCTCGGTGACA
>NW_008650845.1:0-40677 GCF_000695815.1 Acanthisitta chloris
ACTTAATATGCATGCATTATTGCAGTGTGCCATACAGCACTATTATGATATCATATGGTAAATGCAAACTTACATACTGTTAGTTATCACACCACATAGGGTAGTTTTGGCCCAGTGACACCAGTAGGAAAAATGATGTCCTTGTTCAGCTCATCATATGGGCACCTTAAATCTAGGTGAGGACAAATGGGGAGGTGATGTGCATGTACAGGCAGGGAACTTATTGCTTGACACGGATCAACAGAGCACTTAGGAAACCAGTGCAGTGGGAAATCAATATGACTCAGGGCCAGCTCGTACTTTGTGCTCTTTTGCCAATGCCAAAAAAGAAAAAAAAAAAAAAAAAGAGGCAGCCTATCTCACACTTGGATTATTTTGGGTGATATATATCTCATTTCATTTGTTTTATTATCTTTTATTTTTCTCGGAATGCAGTTGTGCAGTATAGCATATGCAAATAACAATAAGAAGAAATATGCACAGCTTTGTTATTTAGGACACATTTTCTTAAAGATCAAGTGGGCTCATTTAAGCTTCTTACTGAAGTTTTTGCCCAGGCAATGATGAATAAGTAGGGTATGTTTTTAGTTTCTAGTAAAGGTCAAGTATCATTTTCATAGTCTGTGCTCTTACAAGTCATATAAGTGGAGCAGTTGCTAAATTAGGCAGGTATAGTGAAAGTTAATTAATTAAGGTTATTTGTTACTGGTACACTTTATATTAACTAATCCTATACTAGATACTGCACAAGATTTTATACTACCTAGAGATTCCTACGGTGCGGTGAGAGAATGAAATAGATTTTTGCTATCTTTTGAGTCCTCATATCCTATTTATCTCATTCTTTAGTCTCAGATGTTTTCCTGTTTTAAAATCTTCTCTCTCAAAACCCCAGCACTTTTCTTGATTTTGTGGATGCGTGTAGTACATAATGCATTTGGGTTTCCCATGGGATATTTGCTCTCTTCCTCAGATGCTTTTTGGGACCACTCCTCTCAAGAAGAGACTCTCAAGGATCAGCCTGCAAGGGCTTCAATTCTTACCTAATCCAGTGCTCTGTTATGGTTTTCAATTAGGTCTAAGCCAGTGGTTGTACCCTCAATCTCTTCTGTTGGTCAATCTGGAGAGCTCTAGCATTTCTAAAAAGAACTGTCTGCAGGCAACACACATGCATATTTTTCACGTTGTGTTTTTACTTTTGTAAACACTTTTGTTTATTTATCCTCCATATTGACACAAACAGGGCCAGTAGAACAAGAAATTCTATTTTAAGCTTTTCTGCTTTTCCCATGCATATAGGCTATGCAGCAAGACTCCCACAATTATGATGATAATTAAACCTTGAAAACTAAGGGCTTAATCCCTGGTTCCTCCTTAACTTGATGCCAACATTTCCACTGATACAGGATTGGGCCCAAATGACCCAAACTACCATCCATAACTCACAGAAAACCTAAAATGAAGCATGCCTTACAAAGGAGGGTAGTATTTGGGCTTCAGAAGGAGAGGTGACTGCAATAAAACACTACACACCTTTACTGTGACCTTTGTTTCTCACAGAGCTTTGGGAAAAATTCTGTTGTTGGACTCATGAATCTGCCCATGTGTGCTGGTTTGAGCTGAAGTAGAGTTAACTTTCTTCACACTGGCTAGTATGGGGCTATGTTTGGGTTTTGTGCAGAACACAGAGTTGATAATGCAGAGATGTTTTTGTTATTGCTAAGCAGAGCTTACACAGAGTCAAGGCCTTTGCTGCTTTCTGTACTGCTACGCTGGCAAGGAAGTTGGGGATGCATGGGAGATTGGGAGGAGACACAGCTGGGACAGGTGACCCAAACTGACCAAAGGGATATTCCATACCATATGACATCATGCTCAGTATATAAGGTGGGAGGAAGAAGGAGGAAGGGGGGACATCTGGAGTGATGGCGTTTGTCTTCCCTAGGAACCGTTACGTGTGATGTGCCCTGCTCTCCTGGAGATGGCTGAACACCACCTGTCTTCGGGAAGCAGTGAATTAGTTCCTCGTTTTGCTTTGCTTGTGTGTGCAGCTTTTGCTTTCTCTATTAAACTGTCTTTATCTCAACCCATGAGTTTTTGTAGCTTTTACCCTTCTAATTCGCTCCCCCATCCCGTTGGTGGGGGAGTGAGTGAGAGGCTGCGTGGTTCTTGGCTGCTGGCTGGGGTTAAACCACGACACCATGGGGCTAGAGGTAGTTGGATAAAACAGGGAGGATGGAGCAACCCTGTAGACATCTGAGAGGGAGGGGCGTTTTGGGACTGAAATGGTGAAATCACCAAAATTGCAGTCTTTCTCCCTGACCATTTTCAGGATCCCTCAGAATCCTGAGTTATACATAGAAATCAAAACTACGGGAATGAACAATATTTTTTTTTTACTGCTATAAAACACCCCTTGAAAGCACCAGAAAACTTGCACCGTAAACTGCAATTCCTTGTGAACACATACAGGACCTAATTTTCTATAGAAAACAGACAAAATTACATGGCAATGAGCATACCAATTTTAACCTTGATTAGGAACAATCTTCAAAAACTCACTAGGCTTGCCAGGGTGTAACAGGAAGAATTTGGCCCATCACACTGCCTGGTCAGGCTGCTGCTTTCATTAATTTTATATGAGCCTTTGTCTGCTGTGTTGCTTTAATAGTGTGAAATCCCATCTTCTCATTTTTCGATTTCAACTCATTGGAACACCTGCCTGCCCCACAAAAAGGGTATTTGAAGAGAAGTTTGTACGCCACGCTCAAACACAGCCCGGTGTGAGTTTTTAGCGTGTCAGTCAGTGAGTTAGAGGGAAAGGGTAAGGAGAAGCTAATCAGGATGAAATGAGATTAAAGGCTGTCTAATTTTACAGCAACTGTGATCCATCAGCCACTGTGAAAGTGACAGTGGAAATGAATGATGGAGACAGACAGGTGGGGCTGTACATTTCACTGATTTATCCTCAAATGCACTGGGCCTTATTTTATTGAGTGAACATGACCGCATTTATCATGACTGTCATCTAAACCCACTTCCCTCCATTTAAAAAGGTCACTTTACTAGGAGGGAGTAGGATAGAGGCACTTTCAAAACAGATTTAAAATTTAATAACACATGTTTATAAAACCCTGTGCAAGAATTCTCAACTTTATTAAAGACTGATTTAAAAAGAAGGAGAAAAGGCTATTAAAAGAGGAGAAGATGAAAAAAGCCATGGTCATCTGAGAAACACGCTTAGCTACCAAGGGGATAGGTGCCAGAGAATTAGGTGAGAAAGGCAGATATGAACAGAGTAGTTGGAGTGGGCAGAAACCACCTCTTCTAAGCCCCTGCCCTTCACACACACTTCCCAAAGGTCAGGATGCCCATGCTTTCCTGGACCAAGAGCACATACAAGTCCAAACAGTCCCACTGAAGACAACATCCCCACCAGCCTCCTTCCCATGCAATTGATATATGACTGGTCAAGACCCTCGATAAGGTGAGAGGCAGTTTTTCAGGTACAGATTTGTAACACATAGAACTTTCTAGGTCAAAACCAAATGGATTATTTATACTTGGGAATGATCTGGAAGGCAGTGGAGTCCAAGACTGCAGTGAAGTTTGCTAAGAAATACTTCACTACACAAAGATCAGTTGCACTGTGCAGGAGGTGACACTCATGGTCATTCTTCAGACACAGATGCAGGTGGAAGACACAGCAACACTGCACATCGGGAGAGCTATCCCAAGCAGAAACTCCTCACTTATGCCAAAGCTCAGTTAATGAAAGGTACCAGACAATGTTCTGGGCCCTGCTTTCAAAAAGAGAGTCTACAGCTTATAGCCAAATGCTCATGAAACCAAACACTCTCAAGTATAACACCTATGAGGTCAGCCATACACAATGGTGCTCCAAAGGCACCTCCATGATACACCTCACTTACCTAACAAACAATAACGTGTGCTGTTTGTCTTAGCCAGTTTTGCTTAGTTTCTGCCAATAATTGCACATTTAGGAAACAGCATCTGGTTGTTCTCCATACATTAATCAAAGGGTCATCAGTTCCTCCTCCTGCTTACACCTTCCCCTGTCTATCATCACTTGAACGCTAACTAGCAGGGAAGAAAGGGGAACAGGAATAGCATTTCTTAAGACAGGAGGAGGGATGAGCTCTGGTCCCAGGAGATCTGAAATCTGTGATACAGCCTATAGCCATTACACTGCTCTGCTGAAAATTCCTTTCAGAAACTGCACTTGATTCTTTTACTCAAAAAACCCTCCAGAACCCCCATATATTTTCCACTGCCCTGAACCATTCAGCTGCTTGAGATACAGGAGGTACTGTAAGGAAAGCCAAAAAATCTCTTTCTCAGCTACTGCACAGCTTGAGTATAGCCCCTTCAAGACCCAGTACACACCAAGAAGTCATGCTTCTAATCTCTAATGACCTGTGCAGATGACGCAAGAGAAAAGTGTGTTTCCAGAATGAGGATGTCATTATCAGAGGACATATGGAGTCGATAATGACCTTCCACAATATTAACAGCCTATCCTGTTGGCTACATAATATCAACTACTGCTACTTGAAAACTGGTTGTTTCCAGTACAGAAAGCACCTATGGACTAGCTTTAGGAGACTGATTTGCTCATGGCAGAGACACAATATTGGCTTCATTCACAACTCTCTCTGCAAAATGCTGGGTAGACCACAGCTGGGCCCAATTATTTCCTGAGAACAGAGTAACACATACTGTTCACCTTTCTGTGGTTCATATATCATTTGCAGGAAGACTATGCATTTATTAATGAATGTTACTTTTTATTTCTCACCAAGGAGGTTATATAAATAAACCCTAGGATTCCTCTGTGAATTGTTCTCTTCAATTGTCTGTTACTTAATAACTGTGGGGAATGACTGACTACAATAAGTATGAAATTCTAGCCTCAGTGAATGCGGTGGGAGCTTTGCCACTGACTTTTAAAGGCATCAGGTTTTTTACCCATTGATATTTTCTGCTCAAAATATAATGAAATAAAGTAAAATGAAGAGAATAATCAACAGTAGGTGGCAAATACCTTCGTTAACATTCCTGGCCAAACTGCATTCTGTCAGCTCAAATCCCAACAAATACGTGTGATGTATTTTTCTAGTAACACACAATCCTGAGTCTGAGCTCAACTGAGTGGGGGAAGCCTGGGACAATCCAACAGCAGTTACCACAAGCAGAAAATCTTAAGATGAAGCACTGTGCCTCAAAGACAACTTTGAGAAAAAAATAACTGGTATAGCTCTGGCCCAGCTGCACCACTGAGAACACCATCAGCTCAGCTAGAAACTTTACCACCTCTTCATCCCCGTGCCAGTTTTGTGGCAATGCCCTTTAAGCCATCACAAGCAGGATGGGCACAGGGCTGCTGAGCTCTTCTAGGATACAATCTGTGCTTCAACTGAGGCTGCAGGTAAGCAAAGGTAAAATGCCACCCCAAACCTACCTTCAATTCAAGATAACATTAGCACCAAGAAAGAGCTATATGAGCAGATCAAAGTCCTTGGATTCATTTGCAACACAGTGAATGGTATTTAATACAATTAAGATATGTCATATTAATTAGGGTATTTCTCATTATAAAAATATTTCTTAATAATGAAAATAATTTTTTTCATTCAAATGTCAAGAGCAATTCTTTTATACATTCTCTGGAGTAACACCAGCCAGCCTTTTTCAGAGGGCAGGGGGTTCTCAGTTTGTTAGTTTTAATGGGCTAAAATTTTCATATGTGAGCATCTAAAATATGACAATTAAATTCATGTTGATGCACCAGATTCAGCTCCCTCCTGAAATAAATTCCTTCAAAGTTACTTGGATACAACTTCAGAAGGCAGACCTGTCTGTTTCCAAGGCTGTAATTCACCCTATGGCAGAATGCTCTATTGGTACAGTGGTTGTGATAGTCCTGAGCTTGAAAGATTACCTTCAGCAGAAACCATGAGCATGTGTGCTTAGTATGGACAACAAGAGCCCACTCTAAAATGTACTAACCACCAGGCAGACAAATGCAGAAGAAAACACAGGAATAAATCCACAGATTAGGTAACAACAAATACTTGTTTCTCCAACAGAAACTAGACAGAAATGTTGCTTTCCTAGACTTCTCCTCACAGATCAGCTCCTACAGAAGGGAAATGGAAGATTCACGGACAATTTTCAAATTCAGGGAAGGAAATTTGACCTGGGCAGCCAAAAACACGTACTTATGTAAAATCAGCACAGAACACTTACTTTGTAAATCTATACACAGAAGATGAAATGAGAATGTATAGCTGGAAAGAAAAATCCATTAATGGATGTGGACTAAATTAATTTTTTTCTGCTTTGTATAAAACCAGCACTGTTCGGTATTTTCAGAAAAACAGCTGTGAAAAATGTGTTGCGATGTCTACTCATAACAATCCAAAAAATTCACTCCATATGAGCACTCATACCAGAAATTTTGTTCTGTCTCCTCAAAAATGTTTTGTGGATTTAGAAAGCATCCAGTCAGGAAACAGAAGCAAAACCACGTTTCTCAAAACTGAATACTAAGCAGAGTATCGTAGCACAAGCAGCTGCTATTTAAATCAAGTGGTGTCAAAATTCATGGGCTGAACAATGTTCACACAGAATCACAAATAATTCAAAAATCATATACTAGTGCATGGTCATAGACTGCTGACAAACAGGATGATAGGTCATCTTAATTCAAATCACTCGCCATGCTGCAACCTCACTATTCAACATATACAGTAGACTAAAGTAAAGCTGTTGTGATCAATCCCAAATACTTCATAGAATAATAGAATCATAGAATTTTAGGGCTGGAATGAACCTTACTGATCATCTAGTCACAACTCCCATCTGCCATGGGCAGGGACACCTCCCCACTAGACCAGGTTGCTCAAGGCCTCACCCAACCTGGCTTTGAACACCCCCAGGGTTAGGGCATCCACAGCCTCCCTGGGCAACCTGTTCCAGTGTTTCACCATCCTCACAGTAAAAATCTTTTTTCTAATATCTAACCTAAACTTCCCCTCCTTCAATTTGAACCCATTACCTCTTGTCCTATCCAAAGAGTCCGGCTCCGGCTCCCCTGTAGCCGCTTCAGATACTGAAAGGCTACTATGAGGTCTCTACTCAACCTTCTCTTCTCCAGGCTGAACAACCCCAACTGCCTCAGTAAATCCTTAAAATATACACAACTAAGTATCCTCAACTGGCTTGCATTTTTTGTTGAAGATATTTAATTTGTAAAGAGTATTGTTCAGGAAAGTATCTCAGTTAGTTAGGTGAAGGAAGGCAAGGACTGAGACACAGACTCTGTATGAATGAAAATGGGACTCACTGTGCTAGCAAACATGGCTTGGACCAGGTTCTGGTGGAGACTAAATTCTAGAAGGGAAAGAAACTGAAAAGGGCAGGGATGGGTCAGGACAGGTCAGAGGGGACATGGCAAAAGGACTGGAACTGGAGGAAGAGATAGCAAAATCTGTGAACATAGTAGCACATACTGATCCAGAGCCCCAAGTCCTGCACTCATAACGCTCCTCTGCTGTCAGCATATCTGGGTGGAAACTTGCCCTGTTTACACCCCCTGGTTCCCAGGACACATAGCCTCCTCCACTGTCACCAGCAACTACCTGAATTCAAAAGCAGAGATGCCACATCTCTCAGTACACCTTGAAAAGTCCGACGATGAAAATTCATGAAAATGCTGTGATGTGGAGCATTCAGATGTTATGGACTGTCATTATGAGAGTCTGCAGTACACATCTGTTCTGGCACCTCTCTGTTTTTTTATACTAGTATAGTCCTTAAACAGCTCACTGTAATACTTCCCAACTGTCTATCTTGGGGTAGATACACCAGTACACATACACCAGAGACCTGCACAACCTGACACGGCAAAAAATGTTCCTGCCCTTTCTTGTCCCAGGTTCCATCACTCCTTGTGATGGCCAATGCATGAATGAAGACAAGAAATAAACAATCAAGAAACCACATTTATTTTTAATGTACATTGAACCCTGATCTGTTTCCCACTAAGCTTCCTTGACTGGCCGCACAAACTGGAGTGCGAGGCCATGAGAAGAAGGGATGAACTGATGTATCATCAGCAGCACCAGTTTGGATCAGCTTATTGTGGTTGTGAAACTACAACTTTGGCTCTTAATACCAACCCATTGTCTAACCCACGATGGCTGTGCCTCTGTCCCTCTCACTGCCCAGGCAATCCTGGTCCCTGTTCATGCTAGCACAGTCTCTCCTCAGAACCTCTCAGTGAGCCCTTTCAGAGCAACAATCTGGTGGTAAAATAACTCAAAAACCAAGAGAGTATATCTTAATTTTGGTTTAATGCCCTGAGCAGGCTCACCCAGGAATCAAATGAGGTCCAGCACTGACATGAAGGAGGAGACCAGACTGTGGGATGAGGTTTGGGTGGAAAGGAGCTGGATATAACAGTAACAGCTTCACCTACCATATGGGCCACAGCCCTTGAATGAAACAGGTAACAGTGAACAAGATCTTTGACTTTAAGAAGTTGCTTCACTTCCGGAAGGTGTGTAGGGAGAGGCTGAGGGCTGCAGGAGCAGATGGGATTTCACATTGTTAAGGTAGCTGTGCCCTGAGCTGGAGGATGGGATCCTGTCCATGCCTTTGCCACATGTTTTTACTGTGGTGCTAGACAAATCCCTGAAGCTGTTGCTTTTTCTACAGCTACCCTGTTCTGAGAACACTAATTAAGTGTGTTTCATTTTCAAAGAGCCTGATCCGATCCCTGTGCCTGATATGCAGGAGCACTCTGTGCTCACTGCTGCAACTGAAGTAGGTGGGAGAGGCAGTCTGGAAAGCATGGTCTGAGGGGTCGTGAAATAGGCATCCCAAAATAAGGGATACCTTTGACTTTCACTGCACTGCACTGCTGTTCCTCATCTGCGAAATGGGAACAATGACAGACTGTGCTCCTCACAAAGAGCATGGTGTAAAAATACCACAACGAATGCCAATGAAGCAGTTGGCCTCTGTTGTTGTGAAGTCTGTGAAGGAAACCTTCTGAAAAAATTCTGTCTTCAGAAGATTTCGGTAGCATGTGTCAGACAGGATCTACTTGCTGAGCAACCGAGGAAAATGCTGTGAGCAGAAATTCAGTGCAGTCCCTTCTGTGCACTGACATGTGACAAAGAATAGTGTGATATCATTAGAGATTGTATCTTGGTGCTTATGCAAACAGAGGCCGAATTAAGGTTGCAGAAGCAGCTTAATTCTCACAGTTCCTAACTCCGGAGGGCTTGGCATCGCCGTCTGCCTAACGCTCTGCAAGCTTGGTGCAAGTCCCCCGTGTGTGATCCACCCCGGGTCTGACACTCGGCTAATGCCTTCCTGGTCCTGCAGCTGCTCCAGCATCTCTGAATCACCCACGTGTCCGCCGTGGAGCCCATGGCCGGAGTTGCAGGAGCCCTCCTCGTCCTCCTCCTCCTCCCCCTCGTCCTCCTCCTCCTCCTGCCGCATTTCCCTCCCGCCGGCAGTGCGAGGCTAAGCCACTAGATGGGGTGCGCTGTGCTCGGTTCCCCCTCCCCTGGGAGAGGCATTTCAATCATCTTTTGGCTTCAGGTTTTGCAGCCAACCAAAAAACAAAAGAGGTGAAACGCAGCACACACAAAAAAGGCATAGCCGGCTTCCTTCCAAGCAGTTAACTTCTGCTTGTTCCTCGTGTTCGGTGTGAAAGGGAAGAAATCAAACAGAGTACACAAATCCCAGCGAATGCTCTGCGCATCCATCCTGGCGGTGCTGAGCCCCTCGGCTCCTGCTGCCTGCAGTGGGCACGGCAGGTGCTCAGGCTTTGGCGCGGGTATCAGTCATACCTGCTCTGCCTTGTCTCAGCTCCCCGAACCCAGACTGTGCGAGGATCACTCAGCGATTTCTCTGGCAGTCCACACACATCTGCTTTTCTACTCCGCATGCCAGTCCCAGTGAAATATAGCAGGCACAGTTCCCGTCCCCACCAGTATGCCGCCAAATCTCTCTCCCTCTCTCTCTTAATAATGATGTGGAAGCTGGGTAAAACAACACGCTCGCTTTTGACAAAGAGCGTGCTTCCTCATTATTGGGGTAAGGAAGGGGAAAGGGGACGCGAGGAAACTGTGATAAAAAAAGATAACCTGCAGAACTGAAAGAAAAAAAGGGAATCCAATGGAAACAAGTGCTTTACTCAAAATTTATCCCAACCTGAACTGCTTAACGGTGACCAGCTCTCTTGTCATCTCCCTAAAGAATGATCTTTTGGGGAAGGCATGCGGAAGCTGAAGCATGTCTATTCCATCAGGAAGGTGCAAAGGGACTTGTATTTACCAGCTTACCCATCACTGCTGAATTATGTCTTCTCTCACTCTTCCCCAACTGCTTACAAGAAACTATCCCTCTGAAGGCATCATCCATCCCAATAAGACTACTTATTACTAAACCTGTATATAAAATACAACCAAACACTCCTTCCCAACATCCAGCTTCTTCCAGCTTCCCATAAAAATACTGACATCCTAGATCCTCTGCACAGCACCTTCTCATGACCTGGACCGGTTTTATAAGCTCCTATGCTCTCCTCTTACTCTTTTCCATGGCCAAGAGAAAGATAGAAAAAAGGCAGGATCATTTTGAAGTCGGTATTTTCTTTTTCTTGTATGGTATGGGTGGAGAAATTCCTCCTCTCACTCTGCAGAGAGTGAAAGACTACCTGAGGGCAGTTGCTGGGAATGCTCCTAACACAGGGCAAGCACACCCTCAGTTCTCCTCTTTACCCCAGCTATAGAATAACTTGCATTTTGCAGCCTGTCACAGCCAGTGCTGCACAGACCCATATCCCTGCTAGTATCTCAGAAGCCACCTTGAAAGAGCACATGCAGGGGTATAGCCAAGTGGCAGTGCAGGACTTGGATTTGGCAGGATTGCACTTTAGCTGTGAACTGGGAGACGAGCATGGACAGATTTGTGCTGCCCAACAGTATGTCCTGTCACATACCCCACAGGTGAAAACTCAATTTAACTTTCATTCCTGAAGAATCTGGATTCTCACAAGGAGAAATAGATGTTAAACGATGTGGCAGAAAAAGAAACACTAAGGGAATAAAATAAAAAAGTGCACTTGAGCCACACTTTTTTTTAAAATCCATTGCAAAAACACTGACAAAATGTGCAGTGCATCATTAGTGGACATTAATGCAGACCGATCCTGCCTCAGGAGTTTGCAGTATTCCTATAAATTAATAAAGACAGAATTTAATCCCAAGTGCAGTACATGTGATCATATATATTCATATGGAGACTGCTGATCCACATCTGGCTAAAATAAATGTGTTTTTACAGAAATTAGGTTACTACTGATACAAACAGTTTTGATTCATACTACAGAGCATGAACAGATGATGAACCCTATTGCTTTGGCTTAGCACTGTGCTTGTGAAAGTCAGCACTTATCAGCTGGGCTGCAATAATCGTTGCTAGTCTCTTACAATTAGAAAAAGCCACTAGCATTAACTACCTGAAAGCACTGATTACATTGTTTAAAAGAGCACATTTTACCTTACATTTGTAACCACCCAGGAACATGAGAACTTGCAGGCATTGTGGCTCAACCAGTGGGTGCTACCTTGGGGAAAAACAGATGGGCTGGATCTCTTGCAATCCTTTCACCATTACAAAAGATCTAGACTCAAAAAACTTCCACAGATGTCAAACAAATAAGAATAGCAGCTACCTGCAAAATGAGCTGGCGAAAGCAATGTACTCCTTATGTCAGTGTAAGTTATTTACACAATACTAAAACACTGAAATTTTGCCTGGACCACACATAGCCCAAGAAGCAGTGTGGAAATTTTATTACAGAAATAACTTCATTAAAATTCTGTAGAGTCCTTAAAGTCAAAGTTCAGACATGAAGTTTGCAAAGACGTCTCCATATAATCAGCTCTATGTATGCTTTCTGATTTGTTTTCTGACATAAAAAAATTTTTGGTGTCCTGCAATATGTGGAACCTCTGAACAACTACAACAAGCTGTTTGTGACTCTTGCTGAGATCCATTTCACTGGAGGTTTGCAAATGCATTCACTCCTATTGCAGTACCAGGGTGTATAAACATAGTCTTGATAAAGATGAATACTAATAAATTTTGCAAAAATCTTGTCTTCAAATCACATTACAAACATTTTAGGCTTAGTTATTTGCTCCCTACTCTACAGTACAAATTAAGATAACCCAAAACATTTTCAAAAATTACAATCCAGACCACTAAATTCAAGGCACTACATATGCTTGTGCCCTTCAATTTACTTTCTTCAATTTACTTTCAATTTACTTTTAATTTTCAACTCTAAGATCAAAACCTCCCATTTGAAAAACAATCAGTTGAATCACAAAGCTTTGTCTTAATATACTAAATGTGCACGATCAGAGATAAAACTGTTGGCAACACTGCTAATGTAACTCTGCAGCAAGTGTCCTGAAATAATCAGAATTGGGTAGTCAGAATTAGGCTTTATTTGGACACATGACAAAGGGCAGTATTATTGTTGTGCTCTGAGGGGACAGTTCCAGGGCAGAACTGTGAGTACTGAAATTGTTATGGTATGGTATAGTGATACCTGAACTAACTTCATGTTACTGACCTAGCCTCAACTGGTGTACTCTCAGGTTATCCTTTGTTTTAAAGGTCCCAGTTGGTTGAAAGTCTGAGTGCAGCACGTGCTGTATACACTGGTGGCAGGAAAAACACATTAAAAAGGCATATATAGACCATCAAAATGGGTAAATTGAGTATTTCTTTCCAATTTTTTAGTATCTGTCTGTGTTTTGTTCTAGTGGACAACCACAAATCATTTATAAGTAGAACAGACACTAAATTCTTAATACATTTCTTCCACAGATTTCATTGAGTGGTATGAATTTGGTCCACACAATTCACTTTTCTTACCTGTAATAGCTCAGATTCTCCTTTGCTTGTGGTTTGTTGGGTTTTTTTCTGCAACACATGCCTGGCATTTTTGCACCAGCCTCTGGAGTCCACCCAGGATGAATTTCAGCTGCAGACTCAGTGAGCAGCTCTGGTATCTGCCCTCCTTGTCCAACCCAACCAACCAAACCCAGTCAGTCCTCAAGCCTACCTAGACCCTCTGTGGGGCTCCTGACACCCAAAACTGGTGCACAGTCATTTATCTTCCAGTAAACCTTGCTTCTGTGAAGAGGAAGATGATTCCCATCCCTGGCTGTGCACCTGTGGGCCACTCCAGCAGCCCACTGAGACCTAACCCCTGCAGCACTCTGCAAAGCCTCTAAGCTTTCCCTCAGGGGAAACAGAGCTCTCAAGAACACTTTTTGCATACTGCAAAAAGGTAATTAGGGACTTCAGAAGCAGAGGCAAAATACTGTGGTACAGTCAAATGGCCAGCCCTGGAAGAATTTGGGGTTTTTTGTTAATATCAATAGAAGGTGATAGATCAACAGAAATTTTCTGTATAAAAACATTTTCTCCTGAAACATGAACTTTAGTATTATTCATACAAATTCTTCTACTACTTAAGACGTATTTTCATTCCCATTGAACAGTGCTGTTTTGTGCCATGTAAAGCCAGAGGAGTTTCCCCTAAAGAATCAGATAATTTGTCTGACAACAATGAATTATTTTCCCATATTGAAAGTTTCAAATGAAAGCCTTCAAGTGACTCTAACTGATTCAGGTGGGCACCAGCACTGTTTTACCTGGCCGGGTAACCTCTTTCCATGGCAGCCCTGAGTCTCTGAGAGGAGTCCAGGCTGCTAAAATAAAGCTGCTGGAGTGAAGCCAAATCATAGCTTCAGGAAAAGGGATGCTATGTCAGGGCTCTATTGATGTTGTAAATCTTTGCACTTAAGAAAAATCAAATTTCTGAGTGCTGAAGTGATCATTCCTTGGAGCTGCACTGGAGGCAGTCTGGGAGCTGAGAGGACAGTGCTCCAAGCCTCTTGGGTGAAATGTGCCCAGGTGCAGAAAGCCCCTGAAACATCCTGCATGTTAACAGGACTTTAAGTTGGAGCCTTGAGCACTATATAAACCCTTACATGGGACATCTCTGCCCTGGACATACTTTTGTTTTCTGGAGATGAAGTTAATGGCACCCAGTAAAAGCCCAGCTGATCCCAGCAGTTGTGATTCTGCTGAATGAAACAGTTTAACCAAGCTTGTGCAGACATTAGTGGTTATGCAGCTGGGAGACAAGGACTGCACAGGGACTACCCAGAAGCCTGGGATTTGGACACCACAGATCATCCAACTCTGTGCTACTGGCTGCCACGGTACTACAAATAATTGTAATTCTCTGGAGAGAGTATATAGATAAACTCTGTCCTATGTTAATGCACCATCATATAGAGTTGTTTACAGGCAGTACTTTGTAAAGTACTTAAGCATGTATTTAAACACACTGCTGAACATCAGTGTGATTAATACTTTGCTGAATTAGAGATATGATACGAATAAATTTTTCTGCTGTTGCAATTTTTCATTATATACACTTATAAGCTGGTCATAAGGATTTTCTTTCAGTTTTGCATCCAGCAAATGAGTTAATTTGGGAGTCAAATTCTGCCTTAGTTATGCCTGCACAATGCCTTTCATATGCATGAGGGCAGAAGACTGCTCCATGACCTTTAATTGGACTTATTTTTTGTTAGCCTTTAATGATTCATCAAGGAAAAAAAATCTGGTACTTTCTTTCTGATCCTGCAGCTCTTGACATTTCTTTCATGTCATTTCAATCAGAAAAGTATCCTTAACATATGGTATGTATGTTTGTTAAGGCTGTGCAGATACAGCAGCTGTAATTCTTGACCAGCAAGCAAGCAGCTGCTGTTGAGTACAGATTGGAGCCACATACTCTGTTCTTCTGCATGTAAAACTGGGGGGAGGGAGGAGAAGAAACATGACTCTTACATCACTTATCATGGTAATTCTATTTAAATCTATTTTAATGATTTCTAATAACATAATTTGCCAAGCCTCCCCACCTGAAAATGATGCAAGCACATCTCTCAATGTTTTCCTTTCCTGCTTAACCCAGGGAGGAATGTTTACCATCTCCTAGTTTCAAGTTTTGGAGTAAAATCTTTTTTTAATCTTTTTTTTTTTTAAATCATCAGAGCTCAAAGCATTGGACTACTACTAGTACACATTAAGATATTGGTCATTTTCATCACTGCAGAAATATCACTTCACTTGCATTTGCTTGCAGTTTCTACTCACAAAGAAACAAGCTTAATTTAATAGTTTTAGCTATAGCCATCTCAAGAGTTGAAGACTTCCCTCCCCCCCAAATTAAAGCTAAATTGTGTGCATTAAATACATTATCTACTTGTAATAAAATGGGAATATTTAAAATGATTCAGTCACAGATAATTTAATGCGGAAAACGACAGGCTTGTATCAGCCACTGGACACTCTGAGTGCTTGCTGAGCTCAGTGAGTGCTCGGGTAGGCCTACCCACTTCACAGAAAACAGATGTTCGCACTGTGCAAAAGATTCCAATTCCCTTTCGTGGTCCCAAGGATCCTGAGTGAGAGTCTCTTGTGCTAAACAGCTGGGGTGCCGGGCTCGCTTCCACACCTCGGCCCTCATATGGAGTTCATACGGATGCAGGTTAGCACAGGGTACCACAGCTGAAAACAAACCACCTCCATGCCAAAAATACAGCAGAGCTTATTTCATGCATGGCTCCCAAGAAGCCAACAGAGCAATTCCCCAGAACAGCTCTGGAGGGGCTCAAAGTCACCCTCATTTTTTCACGCCTGAGGGTGATCTATTCACCAGATCTACTCACAGCCATGGGCGAAGGTAGGGTAGCTCATACTGCAGCTCATAGCTGCTTTTGTTGCTTCTGCCAGGTGAATATCACAAGACATCACTTGTCTAGACTGATGGAAAGGCATATGTTGAAGCAATTAATTAATTTGCCCTAAAAGATTGAGGCCAGGCCAGGATTTGTCCCTTTCCAAGTGCTCAGCCTAGTGCTCAGTCTGATCTTAAGCAATGGGATTTCCACCATTTCCCATGGGAGATTATTCCACAACCTAATAGATCTCAATGTCAGGAAGTTTTTTCCTGATATTCAGCCATAATTCATATCCATGAATTATGAGTTACTGTCGACATCACACCCATTGAGGCATTCCTACAGCCTGCTTCATTTAAAATTATATGCTCTAGTTATGCAGGGTTTCTGTGTACTAGGGCAAAATGCTTTTTCTGCAGGTTAATTCATTACTATTCAATTTGTTAACACTTTTTTTCTCGGTGTGAACAGTCATTCTGCAGTTGCATACCCTGTAGTAGCACAATCCCCATTTGGGAGTAGAATCACAATACATAAATATGACAAAACATACCAAAAACCATCCCCGTAAAGACATATTAGTCTGTTCCTGCAGATACTCCAGCATTCAGTTAAATGAAAGCAGTAGCTCATACAACACCTGGTATGAGACAGAAAGCTTAGAAAAAACCCCTCTCAAGTATGTAATAAATTTTATTTCTGTCTTAAACCCAGGGAAGGTAGGGGAGTAGAGGAGTCAGTAGGGAAGGGGGAAGGGATGGGGAAGGGAGAAAGGAACTTAATCAAACTGTGAGAAAATAGAGGAAAATTGAAAAGAGAATGACTTCCTACAACGAGCAACTACAACACAATAAGGACATACAACAGCAAATAAAGTTGAGTATGCAAAATGTGCACCTCTTGCCATTATAGCGCTTTTATAAGCGCTATTTTATAAAAATTGAGAAAGCTAAGGCAGGCTTCTGAAACCTGTATTGCAAATAATTGTGTACAAAACACTTCTGGGAAGGCAACTGCCTTTTGTTTTAAGAACATCTGAGAGGAGAAAAATTATAAAATGTGTACCAATTTCTCACAAAAATTCGAGGATTTCTATGAGAATTTTTTATTATTACATTTTACCCATCTAGCAGTGCTTTGCCATCCTGTTTGCAATCCATTTGGTCATAAATGTCACAGCAGATACTGACAAAGGGAATGCTTTCCAAAGTAAGCAACTAGAAACACACTTGAGTTCATTTTTATCTCCATACATGCCTAGCTCCCATTAATGCTACATAAATCCCAGAGCAAGCAGGTAAGAATAAACACATAAATTTTACCTGGAATCACCTAAATAAGAAAGTGATGTTTGCAACAAGCACTGAATTTGCACAATGCCACATAATTTTGTGTGAAAGTTATTCCAAGTGGCTGATTTTTAAGAGACAGTGGCCAAATAGTATTGAGGGACCTACACAAACAGACCTGGTGAGAATATTCTGGCAATATTTCCTTTCACTAGAAATTATGTGATTTTACTGAAATCTATGTCTAGCCTGGTGGCACTTGCTATGGACAGAAGACAGGACAATGCAGCTCCCAGTTCCTACTGGATCAGGATGAGTGTGTTCACAGCAGACAGACAATGCCCATAGGCTGAGAAGACTCAAAATGTTGCAGATCCTCTATGACTGCATTGAACACAAGTACCTGCGCTCTGCTGATCACCTGGGTTTATTGGTGAAGTCATAGCAACTTGTTATATGTAGCTAGGTGGTTTCTGGTTTGCAGCTAGCCTTGCAAAGCTTGACAAACCTTTATTTGGTGGGGCTGTGAAATACCCACTGGGACAGACACTAAAGATTCGCAAGCTAAAAAATTGTACTATGACATTAGAAAAGCAGGGACTAAAATCTCAACTGCTTGCCTCTTCCCCAGCCCACAAGAGATGCTGAGAAGGGACATTCTGATATGACTCCGGTTTTGCAAAAACATTTGAAATCCTTGGATTTTTCATTTTGTCTTGGAACTAAGCTGCGGAAGTTGCTGCAAAATGAAACTGTCATCCTCAAGCCATCTGTAAAGGTATGTAACTCAAGTTGAAAGATGACTTAGAAAAAGGTAAGCTCTGTGAGTCAGGAGGAAGGTTTTGAGTCAAAGGTTCTGATGTACTAGCAAGGAGTGGCATCTCCAGTAGCCAGGAGCTTGCTTTGTAAAACGTCCAAACAGAAGCCTGACATTGGCATCTGCTGTGGAAATGACACCAATCATTTGATAACTCAGTGCCCTGCCTGAGGATGTCTTGGATGATCCTTGGAAGGATGTCTCTTGTGTCATGTTCTCTTGTCCCACTTGGTTTTTCAACCACAAAAGGTAGTGGCTGAGTACAGGCAGGAAACAGGACATTCAGATATCACTTCTGGACTCTACATGAAAGTAACTGTTGGCCAGTGGACTTTCTGAGGATGAAGGTGAGTAGATTCAGGCATCTTTGCATATGCAAAAGGAAATGAACAGCCTGGTTTCCAGAGAGGTGGGTGTTCACAAGTCCCTAACAAAGGGCATAAAGTAGCAAAGAGAAGCTGAAAGACTGTCAGGGGCTTCAGCACAGACTGAATGCAGTGATAAGACTCGTTTCAAGGACCCAGTGTAGGAAGATATGAAGGGACTGAGAACACAAGAAGAGAATCCTCTATCCAAAAACTACGAGACACCACACTCACAAATAAGGCGCAGGGTACAGAAGATACACAAAGTCAAGTATCACCTGTATAAAAGCAGCAACTAACAACATTGTAATCAAAAAGAAAAATGCACACAAAGGGCTGACATTTCTTGTAAGTTATCTCAAATGGTAGTGCTGAAGAAAATAATATTTAACACACAAATACAGCAATCATTGTGAGAACATGCTACACTTTCCCTTGTTCTAAGAGTTCTGTCTTGCTCTTAGATATGCAGCCATGCACCATTAATGGCACTTGCATGGTTGAATTCCCATGCATCATCCTCAGAATGGGAGTTGTGGTTAACCTCTGGTATGTCACACACAAAAAAATACTCTTCACTATATTTCTGTTTCTCACTTCTATATTCTCACTTCCCTGTATGTCTAAAATATGTGGCTTATAGGCAGTGTGTCTGACCACCTTGAATTAATCTCCTAAATCCAGGCTTAAAGCTGGATAGTCATACCAACCGGTCAAGTTTTCTGTGTGTGAATCTCACTTCCTTTGTGACTATATTTTCCTGCTTTTGAATCTTTTGAAAGGGTCTAAATACAAGGATGGAAAATGTAGATGGAATTTATGTTTAAAATTAGTTTTTAGTGGAATCAATGTGTTTATTTAAGGAGGATACATATAAACATGTGCATGTAGAACTTCTACATACATCTACCACATTTATTAAATCTGTCTAGTGAGTAATATAAAGACTACTGCCTTAGCAATATGCTAATGCTTGCTCAAGCTTTTCAATGCAGTGCTGAAACCATCCTTGACACAGCACTGAAGCAGAAGCTGCAGCATCCCCAACTGCTGGATAAATGGAGTAAGAGAGATGAAATTTATCAGGGCTGCCAAGAAGTGCACATCAAGACACATTTTTTTGACTAACATAAGTGTGCACTATTCTCACGAGTGACAAAATAAAAAGGGGGAGAAATTAGAACTAGCATTTATCAAGGGACTCTGTCCATCTGACTTGACACATTTTTTTGCAAACACCACTTCTTTTATTCAGTTACCAATTGATTTGGGGTAAATTGAAGGAGGAAACCTGTGCTTCTAACACACTATCATTCTTCAAACAAGTAAAAGCTTTACAGTGGATGAATCTATTTACTTAAAAGATACAGGATTTCCAAAGGCACAATATGTGCCAGGCATCGAGTGGTACTTAAGCTGACACTGAAGCCTTTGAAAATTTATCCTAAGAACCTCTGATGTGAGCTATAATCATACTGTTTATCTTATAAGTAACCAACCCGGAAAAGCGAAAACTGGATAAAGCACTCCAACACATGGAGGATTGACAAGTCCTCAGAGATTCCAAAGCAATTTCAGGAAAAGTGGAACAGGAGTTTTATTATTAATTTGCTAAGGAAGGACAAAGTATCATTCTGCACAGGAAAGACTGATACAACTGAGCACCACAGAGCTGCCAAAGAAAACAGGAAAGAAAGAAATATAATGTATTCCAGCGGAAACAATGCAGGCTGGGGAGTGGATTGACCCAGGTTCTCTGATGATAATGATGACAGGAAGCAAACCATTCTACCTTCCTTTTACTTGACTTCCCTGTGGATAAAATAAATAAATAATCATCCTGGAAGGGTTTTGAGAACCATCAGTATGCCTAAGTGCTGACTGACATTCAAGTTGTTGTTAGTAAAGTTTGAGAACTGCTGTACTGTCACAGAACATATTCAAGGGAAATTTAAAAAGTCAGAATAACAGAAAGAAAAAGGTGCATTCAGACCAGAATACCAGTCTCCAAGAGTGGTCTTCATGTGAAAATAAAAGCACAGCCAACCTGGGGAAGGAAGGACAAGGTAGACCACCTTTGTCAGAGCATAGAAGATGAAAAGGTTACAGGCTGCTCATTATGCTCAGCAAGTCAGAGGAAGACAAATAAATGACAACTCCTTGATACTGTGTGATTGCTGCTGGTGTGAAGGAGAGGGATAGGGAGAAGGAAATAGCAGTGCCTGATTTCATTCTTTGTCTTTACATGTTGACCAAACACAGCAGATTTAAACACACCTAGCAAAGGGGGCAGGAAGGTCAAGGTTAAAAAAGAAGACTTAGGGATAATTAGAAGAAGAAGTAACCTGAAAAGAGATGGTGATCATCCTGACTAAACTATCCAGTCTGATGACTTTCTGGACATTTCCCTGTCTTTTCTACATATACTGTCTCATGGGACAATGATGTTGGCTTTTACACTGGATTAAAATCCGAATCTAGTGCAATCCCTGAGCATAAACGCATTGTTGCTCATTCATATATTTGCCAGTATTGTGATTCTCACTGAATCCTCTCCATGCAGATGATGTGGTGAACTAGGATGGTTAGGGAATGTTACAATTAATGTCTTACTGAAAACCAAAGTACCAATAGGGGAAAAAAATCTGTTGCAGCTGAGGCTTCACATGGATGGAACATGCCATGTAAGACTTCAGTAACATTTCCAATATTTTACCCTTTTGTGCTTTCAAGAAAAAGGAATTTTGCATTGAAAGGAGGAATCGCTGTGTATCTAGAAACCTGTAAGACTATTTCTTTTCTAGTCATCCCTTCTAATCAGACAGATGAATAAATTGCTATGGAAAAAAATACAGGAAACCCACCTAAAACAATGACTGCATCATTTTTATTTATTTCTTGCATTCTCTGTTCATGTAGCAAGAAATTTAATTCCAGTTAGATCATTCTCTTGTGATATTTTTTTCTTTCATTTAATATATTTTTTAAATGCTTAGAAGCATTATGACAGAAAAGCATGTATTTTTTGCCCTGGTTTATACCCATCATCCTTACCATTACAACAAGACAAAAGCATTAAAGTAAAATTAATCATGTCAAAAGATTTTAGCAAAAAACAAGGGAGACCATGCATAAAGCATCGCTTTGTCTAGTGTGAAGTCACGCTCTGATTAAAAACATATAATGAAAGTGAAAGTAATACATCATTGCCTTAGCAGTAGGGTTTTTGGGAAAGCTATGCAATTCTGAACACAAAAAATCTTTATAGGCTCTGGATTTTGAAACTTGCAATTATGATAGAATAATTCTAACAAACAAATCATTGTTTCACTTCCTTAAGGTTTAATTAATCTTAAATGTTGCAGTTAAAACAAATAACTAATGAAGTTCCACGATTAAACAAGGACTCCTGGCAGGACCATAGCTGGTAATTAAAACCGAAGCAGCAGTGGCTGGTTCTGAGCAGTGAGGCATGAGGTGGTAACACAGAGATCCCCCCCACTGCCCCACATCCAGTAAGTAGTTATGAAGACTGCAAAATATCGTGGAATAATGAAACCCCATTAATAGAACAGAACTTTTGCTGTTACTAAGGACTGTCAAACACCCATCAGCCGTTCCGTTTCTGTCACTGAGCAGTGCTAGCCTGTTGCTGCTACGTGACATATGTAGTACCCAGTTAAAAAGTGAACTGGTGTTTGTGCACATGTAGGTAAGTCTATAAAAGACTCTACCTTGCTTAGGCAGGGTGTTTCAAATTAAACAACAATGTGCACATTATGAATCTCAGATTAGGATTGTTCCTGCTTCAAGTAAAATTAGATGGCAAAAAAATGTTTGTAAAATGCCACTTACTTTCCACATTTTTACCCTTTTATTCTCTTTCTATTCTTTGTTGTCAACATAGAAAAAAATAATTCTCTGAGAAATACCAGATAGGAAAAATACACAGTAATACTAGACTGTGAAAAATCTACTGATCCTTTGAGCCATAGCATTCTTGCCTATAGATGATGACATTAAAAAATTGGAAATGGGTACATGCTTCCCCTCCTCTCCTGGGTCTATGAGCAAGGCAAGTTGTTTTCCTGATACCTTTAGAATTATTCCCATTAGTACTGATGCATTTGGTGCTTTGGCTAGCCAGGCAGAGAGAGGTGGGCAGTATCCCTGCCAATAGATCTAGTCTTGTCGCAGGAACAAAATGAGATTGCTACTCTGCTGAGCTGTCATACTCGATAGCTTCTGCTGTTCCACCTGCAACCATCTTCATAGCTCCAACTGCAGTGTCACGGCTTACATGGAGTCAGTAGCTTCTGATGGCTGATCTTCTCCTGTTCCTTATGCATCACACAAAGCAGGAGACACAGCCCTAAGCAACTGAGTGGCTGCAACAACAACTCTCCATGCTGAGAAGGGAAAAGCCAACAGTCTAGGAGCTCCCTCTCAAATGAGTCTGCAGGCCCTGATAAGTAACTTCAGGAGCTCTTCTCAGTGGAGGGTGAAAAGAGGAGACTTAGGGTCTTATCCATTTCCTCCTCAGTGGCCCTGTCACTGCACCCAGGACTAAGTGTTTCAAGCTTCTTTCCCACCTTCCCTATCCCCAAAAGCCACTGTCACAGAAAGCAGAAAACGAGGAATGTAGATGGGTTTGGAAGAAGGGAGAGGGAATTTCTGTGCACATTTACATTGGATCAGTAAGACCAAAACGTGGCATTTTGTTGATGTGTGTGGGAACTTACTGGCGGGCAGAAGGTTAAAGAACTTGTAAACGTTTGCAAGTACAGGAGAAGGAAATCAAATACACCTAAGACAATAATAAAATAGAACATCTTAAGATGCCAGACTACAAGAACTGGCATTCTAACCATCACAGAACCTTATGAGGAGAACACAGATTTTGCTCCGTCCCTGCTCATTTGCACTGATGAGCTGAGGGTGAACTGCAACCTCAGGACTGACAGAACTGTATAAACAAGTGAGGAAAAAAAAAATCAGAAAAATAAATCTTCTGCCTTTGCTGCTGATTGTTTGTCTTTGATAACTGCAGACTCAGAGAGAGGGAAAAGGGTAAAGAAAGAAAACAAAGGGATTTCTTCCTAAATTGCAAAAAGTACATGAAACAGATAGAACAATGTCCTTAAATTCCCATACACCATAGATGTCATAGCATGTTGATACAACAACATGACTACACTGAACTATCACTATGTTAAAAGCTGATTAGTTTATGGTCTTCCCTAAAACTTCTCAGTCACAATTCTTCAAGTCCCTGCACTGATATGCTGTAGAGTCCTTCAATGTCTTATGGAAAGGACAGGACAAAAGTTCTATTTAAACTTGCCTCCCATTCTATCTTATGTTAAGCTAGAAAATAAAGGGGATACTTGAAACTCGTATTTCAACTTCTTGCTTTAAAAATAGTTATTGCTACCGTTTGGTGAGTAGCAGTATTATTTTCTAAGAAATCATGTTTGCTGACATTTTGTCTTTTTCAGTGTGAAAAGACAGGCATTCTCCTCTGTATTCTTCAAACTGTAGTCCAGGCCAAGAGGGTGTCCTTTTCTACCAGGTTTTGTAAGAACAGGATTACTCATATGTCACAAGAGGGTTTTGTATTTGACAGCTGCTGTCTCAGCCGACACTGAGACAGATTCTGTGACCTTCAGGATTTCCAGTGCTGAGTAGCAAGTGCTGGAACATGAGCTAGCTAGGACTGTAACAGATGCATTGCAACCACACATAATGGAAAGAGAACTTTCCTTCACTGTTTTTTACAGGTAACACAGAAAAGACTACATCCTCTACATATAATTATTCTGAAACATCTCTCAACACCAATACAATGAATATTAGTGATGGACATTTAATCAGAGCATTTAGGTATCAGGCCCCTGGGTAGTTTCCCATAGTCTTGTAGACAGCATCACAATGTAAGTAACCAAGGGCTGAGTAAATTTCATTCTTACAAAATCTGACATCTACAGATAGGTAAGAATCAGAATAAAACTCTTTAATTCAGTGGAGAGTTCAGATCTTGAAATAAGAGATCCATTCCTCCTGCTTCCCTTGGTGAGCCACTGGATTAGACACAACAAACTAAAAAACAAAGCAACTGGACAATTCTGTCTTATGCGGTATCATTGATTTTTCACTGCCCTACCATCTTCAGAATTTTCTTAGAACTGGTGTACAGAGGTGAGTACATTATTCTGAAAAATGTGAAGCATAGTATGTTCCCTAGTACAGATGCTGTAGATTTTTCTAACATACAGTTCACATAACCTTTTGTAATTGTCATTCTTACACAATACCCTCAACTATTAGTCCAGGTCATCTATACTTAAGCAGTTTTTATGTTGCACCATTTCGCAAAAGACTTCTAAATCATCCATGGGAAAAAACCCAACATTTTGCAAGGGCATTATTTCAAGTCCTGCATCACAGCAGTCTTATTAACTCTTATTCATCCTAACCTGTGCATATAATATTAATGTGGATGTATCCGATTACAAGGCTTTAGATAAGGGATGAAGAACAGAATTCTGTAAAATGCATTTTACTGGGGAAAAAAAATCGGGTCTATTAGGAAATCCAGGTTTTACCAGTTGTCCAGTTTTAGAAGTATGGCTTTGATTTATGGATCAAAATTGCTCATTTATTATTTTATCTATACTGCTTTGGGCAATTTTGACAGTTAAAATTTAGTTTTATTGACCAATGCAGCCAGTTTAGCCACAAGGGGACTAATGCACACACAGCCTGCTGCACTCAAGAAGCTATGATTTGATTCCATGACCAAGTTAGACCAGGAATTGCAACCAACAAAACAATAAGTTTCAAATCTCAATGCTTGAGGCAAAATACTTACTCTAAAACACAATCAACCTTTAAAAGAAGGTGGGAAAGAATTTTGTGATAGCAGCCTCCATGCACTGTTTATTGTAGCTGATATATTCCACCAATGCTCCTGTCAGCAATGGATGCAGAGCAGTACAGAGGAAACCTTTCTTTAATGATTGTGGACAACAGATAAAGCTGGAAGAAGGAAATGAAAATGCAAAAGAGAATCAAGGGTGTGCTCTAGTAGTATTGCTTACCAGGAATCTGACTCTGAGGAAAATGTCTTGAACACTGCCTTTTTTTTTCCTAAACTAGAATTTATTCATATATACAGAAATATGCATGTATTCATGTTGCAGTATGAAAGACTTACAAGTTTACTTTAAAAAAAACTTACTGGAATGATTTTAAGCCAATGTTAATTTAGGCCTATCCTATTATAAAATTAGCATCTTCTGCAATCTCAATTTATTGCTCCATTGTGAAGCCCCTTGTGATACATAAACAAATCTCTGAAGAGAAACAAATCAATAAAGTGTCTAATTTGATTAACCATGTTTTTAAATTCATCAAGACAACTGTACAAAAATAAACCACTTACTTGTCAGTATTTTCCACGTCTTCTTTTCATCATCGTAATACTGAACCAAATTGCTGGGTAGCCGGTCAGGTCCGGGAGGCAATCCTCCAACCAATAACAGCATTTTCTTATTGGAACGAATTCTTCACCCAAAACAAGAGGAAAGATGAACAACCACATTACTGAGGAGTATTTTTAGTGGCAACAAAATCATAACCATCAAAAGAATGTTCACTGCTTGCAGTTTTCTATTTCATTTTTTTGTGTTTCTTTTCTCAATCATGTCTCAACAATTTCTTGAACCAAGCAGAAAAATGATCAGAAAAGCTGCGTATCTCTCTACTCACGGAATAATAAGCCTCCTTTATGCAATTTGTTAGAGGTTCATTCTAGAACGACCTTTTTCTTATATTATCCCTTTAAATCATCACTCTTTACAGCTGAATACACATGAAATGCTCTGGAGTTGTACTAAGGTTAAGCATTAAAGTTGCATGTCAAAAATTGTATTAGTCAAAATCATTATTATAAGCCATTCTACACTCAAAGAACCTTGAAAAAATTAAGGTTATGCAGAGAGTTTGTGAGCCAACTCTTTAATCACACACTAAACTTCAGATATATAGTTTAGTACAATTAGCAGCACTGGGCTAATGGTTATGGGTTAAATGCTACTTACAAGCACTTTTGTTTGTTTAATTTAGTCCAGACTCTTGCTTTCACTCTCCCCCCTGGCTACCCCCCTTCTCTTTGCTCTCCCCCTGTGCACCACCGGCTATAGCAACACCAATTGGTAAAAATGAGACTGTGATGTTGTTGTGAGCCTCCCCAGAGTGGAGCCCTGCCAATGCTTGCCACTGATCCAGCGGCATGAACCTGCTCAACTGTGCAAAGTCACTCTAATTCCCTCCCTCTGTTTTTCTACCTTCTCCCCCAGGGGGCAACCACTGAAAGGAGTGACTACCCACCCATCAAGAGCTGGCAATTCGCTGCTATTAACCGTGACCGTGATTCCCAATCTGCCTGGCAGTTCTTAAGAACAGGACTGCAATGTCTCATATGCAGTAAAAGCGGTTATCTGCACCCTGGCCTCCAACGCTCCACCTGATGAACGTACGATTTCTTCACAGCATTAAGGGATTTAGCACAATTGTAAGTGAAAACAGGAGGGGAGGCCCAGACCCCCAGATGAGCCCTGATGCTTTAATAGTCACTTCGCATATAATTGAACTTTCATCAGTTATACTAAGCTCGGGTGAGATAATGCTGAAATAAAGGTCTAGGCTCAAAATGTTCCTGTTAAGTAGGAAGCTGACGTAGCCTGGAAAACATCCATTGATACAAATGGATGTGCATGGGGACCATGTGTTTGATGGAAAGCACCTTTGTCAAACACCAACATTTTTCCAATCACAGCAACATCCCTGTAGCTCTCTGTGTGTCAGTCTGCAGTGAACACCCCTGACCAAGAAAGGCACAGAATGCCATGCATCAACCCACACCACCACAGTCGCACACGGCGGGCTCTAAGCGCCACCAGTGCACTCTGGCAACAGGTCCTCTGGGACTGAGGCACACCAGTGGCTACCTACAATGCATATTGGTGACCTGCCATTTACATTTGTACCAGGATTATATCCTCTCTTGAGAGGAATGGGCAAGACAAACTAGGTTGGGCTGCAGACATGCACTACCCACAAAGCACCTCTTTCAGGAAGGCAGCACACAACTGAAGGCTTGTTCCACCTCATTCTCCAGAACAAAATCTGTCAAATGGCTATCCAAAAGACAACTGCAGACTACAGATATATCTATGACAAGGATGGCCACGGAACTATCTGGCAGATGGCCTTGTTTGTTTTTAAATGGATTTAAGGCTCGGGGAAGGCCCTGAAATGACAGCAGATAAAACAAAACCCTAAATGCAGGGGCAGGCGTTACACCACAGGAGCAGAGACGTTGTCCTATACTATCCTACCCCCTGTTTCTCTCCCGACTTGGGGAGAGCTCCTGTAGTCCCTCAGTCTTTCTGACAAACCAGCCTTTGATGTCTCCACTGCACCTGCTATGTACTGTCAAATGATGAGTGTTACCTGCCCACCAGACTGTAGCTGTGTAGGATATCAGCAATTGTCTCATGATCACTGTCGGCACAGACTCCACTCAGTGAGACCAAGCTCTGGGGAAACCTTTGAAAAGCATTGCCAGTGTCTTGAAACGTTCAGTCTCCCCAGTAAAGTTTTTAATGAGAGAACATTTGATAAAAACTGTGCAACATGGGAGCATGATAAACTATTTTTGGCATGAGTTAGGGATGACTGCACACGTAACAAGTGGCAGAGCAAACCAGAGCCATAAGTCAGTTATGCATGGCCATCCCTAACGATAGAGAATAAATTGTTTATTCCAACCCTCCTGTGTTGTATGTTATATCACAATCAACTCCCTGTGTATTGTAAAATTCAGAATGCCCTTGCAAGGTTTACTTGATAAAGGAGTTTATTTTGATTTTCATCTTTCATCTGTAAAACTCCCTTCTAACTCCAAAGCACTGTGAAAAACCAATGAATGGCCAAGGCTCAATAGTTAAGGTGAAGAATGAAATGTCAGATATAACTCTGAGCTTCCAGACTTTGGCAGCTGCAACTATCCTTAACATTACTTTTTCAGCTAAACAGTTTGAAAAGCTACTGTTTCTTGAGAAGGAGCAGTGCTACCATATGGGAATGTTTAAAAAATATTTATGCTTTTTAACATGTTTAAAATGGGAAGCAGCATGAACGGGAGCCCTTAATAGAAGTTTAATACAAACTTAATAGTCAGCAAAGTCTCTACCAGAAGCACAGGGAACTCTCACATAGCATAGAAGATATAGGTGCTTTTACTCAAAATATGTAGTTCATCTATATCATCTATATTGAGATTTTTTCCAGTGAATCAAGTAAAGATAATATAGTGGCTGAAGGTATGCATGTTTAACACTGAAGTGTTTCCTTGGAGCCAATTCTGCTTTTTAAGTTTTGGTGTGAATCGCTACAGTTTAGGTTTTGAAAAAAAAATTTTCTTTCCTATGTAACATTTGTGTTTCATATTGTACTGAGCAGTACTGTTAAAATACATTCTAAAATATGAAAAACATGAAAACGATCACTGCTTATATGCAGAAGTCTTTCCCAACTATTAATCAAAATGTAATTCATTGAAATACTATGATGAAGGCAGGATTTAAAAATATTTGTAGTCCCTTAGCAAGATGAAATTTCTCCCTTTCATGTATTATTACATGTTTGCTATTTGGATAACTCAAGATTACCATTTGAAATGCTCTGCATTATATGTGAAACACTCTTTTCATAGTCCTTATTTTATAGTGTAATACACCATTCAGTTAAATACTGTTGTTCAGTGTCCCTAGCAAGGATATTGTGATCATCTTGTATTCAATTAACAGTAGGGGGTCCTGGGAAGATCCCTGACCAGTGGGTCAGGGAAGGCTAAAATAATGTTAACCATGGACAGACAGGCTGATGTCATGACAAAAAAAGATACCACATGGTATCTCAAAAGTATTTCTTATACCTAGAATCCAAAACTCTAGTTCTCACTGATGAACATATACATGTTATTATTCTGAACACACTTTGCAGTTTCTGTTCTGCTAAGATTTTAAAACACTTAATTCACCTTAATTAAGTTCCTGGGTACCTCATGTGGTGTGAAATTTATTTTGTCTACTTACAAGACTGGAAACCAAAGTATATTTCAAAGTCAACATTTTCAAACTTGTATGGTTTCCCTCAGGCACACAAACCCAGGAATCGGGGTATTTATGGAAGTGACTTCTCCTTCAGAGATATTGAATACCCATCAACATAAATAAATCCTACTCACTATAAAGGTAGAGGCAGACGCACATTACAACTCAGATCACTAGTCCAAACTACCTGTGAATATGCACGGCACAAGGCTGAGCCCAAGAGAGTGTATCAACTCACATGGAATCAGAAGAAAAGAGCATGAGACCTCAACACTCCTGACAACCACTCCTACTCTTTTGCAGCCTTGATAACCTCATGTTAATGGAAGATGCATGAATGGGAAATACCCTTCGTGTACATCGCTTTTCTTTATTAGCACATCCATCAATCTTGTACTGATGGGTTTTCCTTATCTGGACAATTAGTAGAAGTTCATTCTACCAAAGCTGGCAAGAAAACAAACCCCAACAATAGGTTTGCTCCAGACTCTTCCAGTTTTTAAACAATGTAGTAATGCTCCCTTCTCTGCAATAGGGAATGCAAAGAAAAGGAAAGAACACAACCATGAAGTGGCAATCCTGTGGCTTTTAATGCATTCCATATAGTGTTACACAGCAGAAAGAAAAATTAATTCTAAGACATACAGGTGATCATGGTCATCAATGAAAAAAAAAGAAAAAAGAAAAAAGACTATTCAACTATACTTTCCTCTTAATTCAGGGCTATCATAAACCCAAAAGCCTGGATCATTAATTATCTTTTAATATAGGCTATCACTGTGGCTTTGAGTATGGAGAGAGCCAGGTGGCTCTTCAGGGCAGGGACTTGACAGACAGGATGGCATGTCTTGCTCCTGCTTCAGTGCCGACACAACAGAGCCAAATCAAACTTCACATATTTGCCCGCTGAACTCAAGCACAAACAAAACCAGCCAGAAGACCAGCACAGATCCAGCAAGCACAGGTGAATGGGTGGCGAATTTTACCTAAATTCCACAAATCTCAGCACATCAAAGGATTCGAGAAACGGGAGGCTGACACTAACACTGTCAAAAAAGTAGCAAGAATCTCAGAAAAAGTGGCTGTATTAACCTGTAGCAGAAACAAAATATTTCAGTGAGGTTTAGATACTAACCTCAAGATAAGAAATAAACAAAGAGATACATACTATCCCAATCAGCATTTCAGTTGCAGACCTTTTGTTCATTAACAGTAAAGACATTAGTTTCATCTTCAGAAACCAGGATGGTCCTTAGCAACCCTTTTCTTCTAAAAAGGCATCTGAAGGGGTGCAGTGTCCAAGAAAAATATAACAGACAATCTAGTTGCAGTCTGCAAATCTGAACTGATGCTGCAGACAACCATTTGCCCATGACTGAAGAAAATGTTTTGCCATTGAGAACATGCAATGTGATCTTCAACAATTACCTTCCCTGCTCCTGGGTGGGCATTTCAGTGCAACAAAAGTGTCATATGAAAACTGCTTATTTCAATGGATTTTGGCTTCCATAGTTGACTGCAAAGATGGCCATGATTAGCAACACATGTTTAATAGAGATGAAACATCATTATCCAGGGGTTTAACTATGAACTTGATGAAAGCCATAAGGTACAATGTAAAATTTATTTTGGACAAAGGAATTTTATGAGGTTTTATTATCACATAAAATGAATTAACGAACATCACAACCTATAGGTGAATAGGCGTCCAGAATCTCTTCCCAACCATATAGCACTGCCAGGGGAGAGACCTGAGCTCTCGCAGTCAACATACCAAGTCCTGCAGATCAAACCTCTGCTGGAACTCTGACCCGCTAGGAATATCCTTTTCCTTATGGGCAAAGCAAAGACCTAAAAGAATATCTCGATTTTGTCTAAACCTAAAGCATGCTAAGGTCTCTTGCAAATTATGACCAAGAAATTTAGTTCCTAGAGTCAAAGAATGTTCAAAAATAAGCTGAATGTATGAATGTTTCTTTATGAATGGATTTTTCTGACTCTTCTAAGTCTGTTGTCCAAGACACACTTGAAACAATGTGAAAGAACTTTCTATTAATAGCACAAAGCTGCAAGCCAGTCTTATCATGAAGATTTTGGTTTTCATCTTTTCATTGCCAATGTGGGCATGCTTAGCAGAAGGCCCCGAGTACAAGTCATTGTTGCAGCAGAGCTCACAGTAACGTTCACTGAAGATGATGTCATGCCCAGGAGACACCTGCTCATTTAACACACCTCACTGACCACTGACTGACTGAAGTTTAGTAACATAAATACTAAGTTGAACATGATTTGTGCAGACATTGATTGTTGGTTTTGTCCCCTGAAATCTACTAGAAATTTTTTTTCATTTTGTCCAAGGCTTTCTAAAATAAAACAAATGCACAGAAAAAAAATTAGACACTGTTTGTTTTAACAACAATCATTCTTTATACTTCTAAAAAGCAGAGGGGTAAATGAATCTTTCGTCTGACAGGATACACTTAACTGCTACAAAGTTACCTTACAAGTTAAAGTTTCCTTTGTTTCTAAAGTCTCCAGACAATTTTCTATCCCCTGTGTTAGAATAACTTAGAATCTGTTTGGAGCTCTGAAAAACTGATTTTTCTTTATGAATCCAATCCCACCGCTGTTAGCAGTTTAGAATGGTCTCTAAGTAAACCTTTAAGAGTTAGTGTATTTTTTAAAGACAATGTCCCCTCCTTTTGGGATAAAAGCTTCTGATGTAATAGGTCACTTAGGGGTGGGCAACTGTCCTGGAACAGTGACATCTACCAGCAGCACTCCTTTGGGAGGAACACAGAGGAATGCCCTTCTCATCTTTGTCTCCTGTCTAACCAGCCTATTCTTCATGTTGACAGGAGACTGGTACAGTTCCCCAGAAAGATGCCCAGTAGCTTTCCCATACAGAGTCCTTCCAAGGTTGCTGTATTCATATACAACACTGTTGTTCATTATAGCTTGAGACAGGCTTTAGTAGATGTGTTGCCTATGTAAGATCACAAATAGTACTTCTATAGTGAGAATATCTACATATAGATCATTTGAACACAAGTCTAAGTTCACTGATATCTGAATGCTAAAGATATCCTTACTAGTCACCCTGAGAATCTGGCATATTTTAAGGGATATGAATCAAAGGAATTTTACTCGCAAAGCAAATTGGTAAATGAGTCACAAAACCTTCTGTATCATGAATCTTATTGGCAAAACTATGCAAACAACTGATTCTCCATACTGTTGGAAGTTCTGAAAAGCCTTTAAGCAATTCCATTTATCCTGAATATGTTAAAAATTACCCTAAAGAAAATGTCAAATCTAAATACTTTTGCAAATTGTTTTCCCTTCCCCACCTCCTTTTGTCTGGCTTTTTTTGGTGGGTTTTTTTTTTTTTTTTTTTTTTTTTTTTTTTTTTTTTTTTTTTTTTTTTTTTTTTTTTTTTTTTTTTTTTTTTTTTTTTTTTTTTTTTTTTTTTTTTTTTTTTTTTTTTTTTTTTTTTTTTTTTTTTTTTTTTTTTTTTTTTTTTGTTGGTTGGTTTGAGGGTTTTGGGGTCTTTTTTTTCAGACAGAGGTTGCAAAATGGAAATGCTTTACAGAATGTTTCAAAGTGGCCAAATCCTCATTTTTTTTTTCTGTTAGGAAGTTTCAATCAATTTGCTTCGGATTTTCAGGCTGTGAAAAGTCAAGAAGGTCATTTTTCTGTTTGATTCTATATTGGATGTCCATGGGAACAGGTCTCTGCCTCAGAGACTGTGTTCTTCCCTGCTCAGGCTCCTTTGTCTTAGGAAGCCAAAGAGAAGAAACACACCTTGCTGCTGACTCACACAAGGTATGACTGGTTACCTTTTCCATTGCTTTTTATTTTTCCTGAAAGGAGGCGGCAGTTGGGGAATGCAGGAAGAACCAACTGTGCCACCAACTTCTATTTACTTCCAGCTTCACTGCAAACCGTCTGCTTCCATTGAACTTGGCAGCTGATAATATTTGCTCAGTTTATTGTCTGCTTTCCAAGAATACAGCAAGTGTTGACTACTAAGTACTAGGCATGACGGTCTTTAAAGAAAATTTCAGGGAGGCAGCAAATATGAAAAATGATGCCAGGAAGTATCTACTAATGGTTTTCAACTTCCCATATTCTTCAATTTCTTTACATGGTTCTTTGATAAACCTATAATACCAGACAGAATATGTTTCAACAAAACCAAGACGAGAGATGTTTGCAGAGCAAGGGAGTCCAGCTCAAAACTTTCTTTCAGGATTCCTATTAACTTCCTTGATCAATCTTTTTAGGCCATGCTGAGCAAAGGATAATAACAAACCTTGCTCCCATTTAGAAAATTGCTTGGATTTTCAAAATGCAGGAGTTTGGTTGAAAAGATAAAACTGTGTTTTTACAGATTATGAGGATTTTTCTACAATGTGAGTTTAACAGAACCAAAGCTTTTCTCCTGGCAACCTATTTTCTGTTGATTTTGTGTTCTAAGTTTGCTCTCCTCACTCCCCTTGCCCTCAAGGCTCACTGAGCTTTCTCTTCAAGTACAAATCCAAACAATTACACCATCACATCTCTGTTCCATTTACTGCTCAGCAGTTACAGGCTCAGAACCTCCATATTCTTCTGCTATAAAGAAAACACTGTAGTGACCCCAGGCCATAACATGCCTTCTAAGACCCTCTCCCATCTTCTTTATCCACATGGAGGGGATACACATCAAGCAGAGAGGGAACAGAAAAGTCTCAGATTGGCAGCCAAGACAGATGTTTGTGATACTCACCCTGATCCTCACAGCACTCCACTTGCAAAAGGTAAACCCCAAGTGTAAGTCATACCAAGAGGACTTTGAGAAGGAACTTCCTTAACTAGGAGGCTTTGCACCACTCATGACCTACGTACTTCCCAACAGGATAGCTATGGATTGTGTTCCCAAAGGATGGGCAAGAACAGCACAGGACCTCATGGGGGACAGCTCTGCTTTTCAGGACCTGCATGATTTGTAAATGAGTTGCATAGACTGTCACAGGTGGTGGAAAGGCAGATTTTTGCTAAAGTACAACATTTGAGGAATAAGTTCCCATTTTCACAGGCATTTTGTCATCAATTTTAGTGGCTTAGTAAGAATTTTTTTTAATTTAGTTTAATTTTCCCCTCTAGAACAAGGTGTTGTGAAGTCCTGTGAGATATTTCCTGCCTTGGAAAAAGTGTTTCAAGATGTAGATACTGATAGTTGAAGCTGTTTCAAGTGCTAAAAGGGGCAGGGTGACAGAAAGTCAAGGAGCAGTACAATTCAACAAGCTGCAGCAGCCTCTGAAGATCCAAGCTGAGAGGTCTGGAGCAGTGGGCATTGATATGTGTGTGAAGTCAGGAGCTTGGGGAAGGGGTACTGAGGAGTCAGGGGTCATGGTAACAGAGGATTCAAGAGAAGGGACAGGTGGAGGGGAAGTTAAGGTAGGTTGGATCTGGGAAAGAGCCCTACCTAGCAGAGTGGCCTGGGAGCAAGGAGGAGGACCCTGTGAGACAGACTGATAAGGGAAAATGAGTAGACTGGATATTCAAGAGGCTTTGAAGCAGGGGATTTCAAGAGACTGAAGCTCTGGCGCAAGACAGGACAGGAGGTGGGGAAGCAGCAAGAGGTATTGAGACTATGTGTCACCTAAGGACATAATTCAGTACCTCTGACAGGGACATTGGCTGGCAGGGTGAGTACCTGCACAAGGTACTCGGCAAGCCTTCTTCACCTACAGCTGTTGAAAAGACACTTGCCCATAGGAAAGGCCATCAAATGCTCTTCATAAATCATGTTTCTCCTAACGAGTACTATAACTCAGCCAAGAAATTGGCCCTATACCACCACAGCTCTCAAGGCTTTTACCAGCCAGGACATACATGTCTTTAAAAAGGCTCCCAAGGACTGTTCTGACTCACAGCAGTCCTTTTAGGACAATGGTGCTGCCTCTTTCCGTAACATGAGCTTCAGGCCTCCCTCCCTCCCTCTTGGAAACTCCACATCTCTCCACTTATACTTGAGCAAGAGCCTGTCTCCAAAGGCAAATGAATGCATAAAAGGCAAGTAAGGAAAGTAGGTGAGACTAACTAGGATTAAACTGACTACAGGTCTGTGGTTCACTTCCTCACAGCTTCTAATGTGTCAGTCTCCCTCCTGCAGCTCAGCTGAGGAAGTCCTGGCACACGTACAATTTCCTGATATTAATTCAGGCACATAAAACCTGATCCAAAGCCCACTAAAATAAACCAGAACCTCACATTCACTTCATCCACACCATAATGCAAATGCTAATAATTCACATACCTTTTAAGGTATGTTTTTATCAGGATGTTAACTTGGGATCTGAAATATTTCTCACTCGCAATTAACCATCAGTAAGAACATTAGTTAAAAATCCAAATATTGGTGTTATGCTCACAAAGGGAGAGGCAGGTGGCTGTTAACAGAACACACAGCAATGCCTTTCAGTGCAAGAATACCCAAATCTTTTTCACCACCACCAAACACACCCCACTGAAATTCTACAAAAACTCTTGGTAGAAAAAGAAGTCAAACTGAACTACAGCCTGCAAGATTTGTAGACAAATAGTGTATTCAAGAAGGAAATTGTTTAATTGCCAAGGGATGTTACAAGTTTCTTCAATTTTTTTTATCTCCTTTGTAGTAAGTAAAACAGACCGGGTATATATGTCTCCCATATAAATGCTACGGTCTCATGCTGTTCAGCACTTTACATTTTCCTTCTTCATAAGCAGTTACCATCTTCCTACTGAACGAAAACTGGTCATATCATCTTCATCACCTGCCCCTGTTTAATTTGCTATCCCTTTCACTAATATTGCCTAACACCAAACAGTCTGGGTGGCACCCCCTCCCCACTGGTATTAAAGAAAAAATATAACAAACCCTCTACAATTAGCTTTAGCAGGACCAGAATGTGCACTACTAATCTCCCCAAGGTCTAGCAGTCCAGGGAACAAAAGTATAGTAAAACAGCTGGGTCTGTAGGTGATGGGACTTTGCTGAACCCATAAAAGAGCATGGTCAGGCTTAGCCTTCTTCTCTCTTTGTCTCCTTATTTTCCCCCCTTTCTCTTGTGCTCTTCAATTCTGTATTTTCTACCTATGACTTTTCCCATCACATATGAGTTGGTTGATCCCCATCCATTTTTCCCTCACATCTGAAACAGCTTTTCCAGAAACTGGAATATTCAGCTGTTATTGACAACAGATTCTGTTTCTGACAAGAACTAGTTTTTTCCTTTTGTTTCATTCCCTTTCTTCTTTTTATCTGCCAGAGTTTATAGTTTCGCTAGTTTCCTTTCCTGTCTGGTATCCTAATCTTTGATCTTTCTCCCTTCAAAACTATTCTTCTCTCCCCTCTTCCCTCATTTGTACTTTCCTGCTTCTGCTACTTATGTCTCATTTTTCCTCTAACTCAAACTCCTTTTTTTTTCTGCATTTTCCACTCTCTCCCAGTTTTACTTTCCTCAGTCCCCTCTGCAGTCAGATACCTGATGCAGCTGCACAGACATGTAACTGCTGCTCTGCCTGCAAATCCTGGGAGGAGCTGACCAGCCCAAACGCCTATTGATGTGGAGAGTAGCAGCATGTGCCCTGCAGCCGACAAACAACTCCCAGGCCATCAGGCACTTCTCCTTCCCACCCAGCCTACCTTCTCATGTCTGTATGGAAGAGAAGGCACTGTAAATAGTTACAGGCGAGTGAAAACATAAAATCATGGTAATGTTCTATAAATAGGCAACAATATTTAGGTAAAACACTTAACAATAAGCCCTGTAATTTAAATTTTTTTTTCTATAATGCTCCACTGTCTCTCTACAGCTATATTGTGCATCAGCACAAGCAAAATTGAAGGTAAAAGCTAGGTGTTTCATAGCAGTGATGTGTTTTTAACCATTTCCATTTTTGCAAGTAAACATGGAAGCAATAATAATTCTCACTAGCTCACTCATCTTTAAAAGTGTAATTCTTTCCAGCAACATGGTAATACTCTAACCCAAAACTTTTTAGAAATTGAAAATACATACAGTGCTTTATATAAAATATATTATATTACACAATAAAGCACAGAGATATTTTAATCAACTCAATATTCTGGTAAAATCCCAAGAGTCAAATAAATCGCTGGAAGATGAAAATTCCCCTATCTAAAGGCATCTTCTTCCCAGAACTACAGAAAACATGACACAGCACAGATTTACCTGTGTCTTTCAGGGGCAGACCAACATCATTTAAGCCTAACATTCAGGGCCACTTGCCCCACTCCATGTAGAAATCAACTACGATTTTTCCTAGTGACATCAAAAATGCCTGTGCCTCAAGAGGCTTTAGCAGCAGGTTGTGTGCTAAGGCCCTGCTGAGGTGAGGATCAGTCACTGAGTCAACTGAATTACTACCTTTGCTTAGAGTTGAGGACCTTATTAAATGTCAAATCAGACCCAAAACACCCTTCTGCTGTGGTGGAGTCCTAAACCTCAGAGTGCATGGGAAGGTTCACAAGTCAGGAATATAATTCCTCAACTTTTAAAATGATGATCATTTAGTTGCTGTACTTTGAAAATTAATTTTTAAAAAAATACATGAAGGTGTTCAAGCATTACCTTCTCTTAGGAAATTTCATGAAAAACTCCACCTGCTCACTCTGCAGGTAAACAGCGTTTTTCGCTGCAGCACAAAAGAGAACCCAGGTACCTACTAGTCCAGCATCACTCGCCCTGCAAATGTCACAAACATACTGTGACACAAACTTTCAAAATAACTCTGTTCAGTGCACACACTGGCTCTTATGAGTCAAAATCACTTTCCTCCAGCCTCAACAACAGGACTAGCTTTACAGTTACATTTCAGAGGAGAATCACCATATTTTGAGCTTTTCATTACATTCATTTTGTTTAAGAAATCTAAGTAGCCCTTATGCCAAAGTACCTCAAAGTAGTAGTGTGCATATGGATATGTATGCAACATATGTGTTCACCCTTCCTTTCAAGTAGCATGTTAAAAAGAAAAATCTTTAAAAAATGCAGAAAAGTCATTGGTAAGTTCTAATACTGAGTGGGATTCTCATTTCTTCAACATGCAGGAAGCAGGTGGCTATGGCTCTGTGCTGCTTGCATCTCTCACCAACCCATGCAGTACTGTGCAGTATGTCTTACACTGCACAAGGGGAACAGTTAATCTCTTTCTAAAGACATGTGAATCTTTTGTGAATGACCTTTCATTAAATTCCAAATTACCAAAGTCACCATTACTCACAGAAAAAGTAATCAAAGTTTTAAATCTTTTTCTGTGCAATAATTTTTATGTATTTGCACATGTACTTCATTGTTAGTTACTTTTAAGATTTCCTCTGCATATTAGCAACTTAAGGAACTCTTTGCAGATTTTGTCTCTTAAAATCAAATTTTACTGAATGAATGTTAATCTCTTAAAATTGCCACTGTAGAGAAACTATGAGTAACAGAAAGGACTCGCCTGGAAATCTCCGTAGCCTTGGGTATGTTTCTTTTGTTTCTTCATTCATGTTAAAGAATGCATTTGTACACTTAGGCAGCCTGACAAAATCTTAAAGTGATTAAGATTCAAAGATGGCCCTTCGTGACTTTCATGAATTTCCAGGAATATTGTCCAAGACTAAAAATTAAAATGTACCAGTTGCATTCTGTATTACAAAGTATTTCAACATCTCCAACATTTTAACATTAGGAGTAAGTTTCAAGGTCTGCTTATAAACAAATAAGAATGGTTTTGCTCCAATTTCACTGTCACTAAAGAACCCAGTCAAGAGAGGCTTGTTATTAGACACACATTAAAGTTGAGAAGGTGATGGTATGTTTTCACCCACTATGGTTAAGGGTCTCTGAAATACCACTGTATGCACAGACATGCAGACCTATTACAAATAAAAAAATGTAGTATTTGTGGTATTTGGAGTCTCTCGTAAGTCATTAAATAAGTGCAACTTAGAATCTAATCTAGGGAAAGCCAGCTCCCAGCACCAGGAGTATCAGATTCTTGCAGCATCCATGACACTTGTAAGCATTCAGTGGTCAGAACACCACTACATATCCTTCAAATGACATGGACCACTGAAGCTGGAAGGTATCTTCACTGAACCAAGCCGGCTGGTATCGCAGCAATCCACCAGGACACGAGCATCAGCTTGCCCCCGGCAGCATGCAGAATCTCGCCTGAGGAGTTGGTGGGGTTTGCATTTTTGAAAGTCAACAGTTTCGAATATTGAAACGCAAAGGGCAGGCATCAACTTACAACAGAGGCACCTCAAAAATACTTTACACTGCAAAACGCTGGTATTTGTTCTTTTACTGTAGGATTTCAGTCAGAATCGGTTAGAGAACAAGGTGATAAGCACGACAGAACACTAACATAGTGTGCCAGCCAGAGATAATAAAAGAAGGCAATGCATTTCCAAAGTTAAATCATTGGGGTACCCATTACATGAAGATAGAAAGAATCCTCTGCATTAATGCTAATAGAGTGCATTATCTAAAATATTTATTAATGTACTAGCTTTTTCTTGCTGCTGTTAAGTCATTAATAATATGCACCTGTTAGTTAAAAAGCTGAATAATACAAAGTGTGGTTTGATTTCTGCACTACCATGCCACTGTATAATACCAGCACTGGAAGATGGTACTATCTTTCCATTCTTGAATGAAAAGAAGTCTAAGCACATATCAAAAGGAGAAAACTAAATTTGGGGTATATTTACTGCTCATTAAACTACACACTGTGCTCTCAGTTCCTAGCACCAACCTCATATTGTCAATCTTTGACATCATGATTCATTACCTTATTAAATGAAAATAACTGACATGTCATAGATGCAAGAGCTATGAAGTCACAAGTTTCCACGCACAATAGGGACATCACCCCACAATCGGCAACACCAGGGTGTGCACGGATAATGCAGTTATTCATGAAAAGAATTAATCAGATTCAGGATTCGGTTATTACAGCTTCAAACGCCCTGAAGACGCAACTCCTTGTTAAGGAGTAACATTGTCGGGGGAAAACCAATAATAAAATATGGCCTATAATAAACAATTACAACAGGTTCCCAAAGCGCGGGCTCCCACCTGCACGGGGAAGCTTCGCGTTCAC